>NW_022306782.1:0-5413 GCF_002776525.5 Piliocolobus tephrosceles | reverse complement strand
AGATACCATCTCACACCAGTTAGAATGGCAGTCATTAAAAAGTCAGGAAACAACAGGTGCTGGAGAGGATGTGGGGAAGTAGGAACACTTTTACACTGTTAGAGGGATTGTAAACTAGTTCAACCACTGTGGAAGACAGTGTGGTGATTCCTCAAGGATGTAGACCTAGAAATATCACTTGACCCAGTCATCCTATTACTGGGTATATCCCCAAAGGATTATAAATCATGCTGCTATAAAGACACATGCACACGTATGTTTACTGTAGCACTATTCACAATAGCAAAGACTTGGAACCAACCCAAATGTCCATCAATGACAGACAAGATTAAGAAAAAGTGGCACATATACACCATGGAATACTATGCAGCCATGAAAAAGGATGAGTTCACGTCCTTTGTAGGGACATGGATGCAGCTGGAAACCATCATTCTCAGCAAACTATCACAAGAACACAAAACCAGACACCGCATGTTCTCACTCATAGGTGGTAACTGAATGATGAGATCACTTGGACACAGTAAGGGGAACATCACACACTGGGGCCTGATGTGGGGTGGGGGGAGGGACAGCATTAGGAGATATACCTAATGTAAATGATGAGTTAATAGGTACAGCACACCAACATGGCACTTGTATACATATGTAACAAACCTACACGTTGTGCACATGTATCCTAGAACATAAAGTATAATTTAAAAAATCATATCAAGTGTGAAATAAAGAAAATTATATAGAGGGAGAACAGAATCTATAAATATGCATGTTTGTGTACATACATCCATATACATACATATGTGTGTGCATGCAGTAATTTTATTCTCCTAAAACAATGCCTCTGCCTTCCACCCTCACTGTACATGTCCTAGTCCTGTGATGTCCCTGGAACTGAGCACCTGATTTCCTTCTCTGTCTCCCACATGAACAGGGAATAGAAATGGAAACTACACTCTGTGGTTACTGTTGTGAAAATCCATGTTCCCCACAGGCTAGTTTGGCATCTTACATTCCAGTTCCCAATGTAAAAAAAAAAAAAAAAAAAAAAAAAGCAAGCAAAAAACAAAAACTGCAAAAGAAAAAATGAAATATTTGAAAGTCTAGAGTCACAGAGGTTCCGGATTCACCCACCACCCACAGTGACCTCCGCCACCCTCCAGACCTGAGGGCAGTTGCGCCTGAACAGCCTGCCTCTTCACCATCCATGAAAAGAGGTGACCTTAAATTTCAATAGATTTTACTCTGTTCAAAAGGAACCAGGTCAACATTCAAAGTCAGTGATCTGACAACTCTAAGCTTTGGCCGGAAAGTATTGGAAACATTTAACGTGCAGTGGATGAAGCAGCCTGGCCCCACTGCACACAACACACTTGTGGGGACTCAAAAGAGGTTACTCAAGATCCGCTGGGTGGAAGTGAGGATAGACCCAGAAACATGGGGGGTAGGGGGGTCAAACCAGGAAGGCTCAGGCCCTGACCTCCTCCTAGGCCCTGCCCCTCCAGAACTTGCAGTTTTTTCTGACCCGGAAGTGGATTTCACTGATGGAAAAGAAGTTCAGTATTTCTGGTCCAGCCCAGAAAGCTGCTCCCGTCGCCCAGCCTTCCACACCCCTGCAGACGTCACAATCCCTACTCCCACTAACCTGACAAGGGAGCTATGCATTGCCTGGAGATGGTCCTTGGCCTGCAACCCCGCGATGGGGTCCGGGGACTGTGTCCATTTCTGGTTAAAATTGCTCTAAGGCTGGTTGCTGTCTTGGCCTTCCCTGCTTCCTCTCTGTTCACTTCTCCCCTCCTCACCCCATATGAAGTTTTTACTCAGGAGATGGATTATCGCCCCTCTTGGAACATCAAGGACACCACCAGGACACTGCACTGTCTCCTTGACCCTGGGATTCTGCAGACCTCAGTCTTCTCCTGAGGTCCCCTCATTCTCTACCTCATTTTTTCCATCCTTCTTGGGTCTGGGTCTGCTACACCTCAGACTAACTCTTCACAGTCACAGACAGAGTCAACATCCTTCATCCTCGGGCTCTGGCCACAGTTCACCTGCTGCAGGACACTCATGGAAACCTGAGAGGACTTAGAATATTCCCAGAGGCCTAAGCAGTCCAATCTGCCCTGGAAACATCAGGAATGATATACTTGGTCTTCCTGAGGCTCCAAACTTTTTCTAAATAAACTCAGAGGTTACAGAACCATTTTTCTCTCGGGAACTGAAGTGGAGTTATTTGTCTTCTGCCAGCATCTCACTTTTTTTGTTTTCTAAGTTAGCTTTTGAACCCAGAAGTAGATATTCCTTGTATGTGATTTACACAGGGAGCTTCCTAGAATGCCCATGCGTCTGGATACTTTCTGCATTCACTCAGGTATTCACAAAATGCTACAGTTCTACTGAAAATCTATGAGATGACCATTTGATCACCCGAGCAACTTTAGAATGTGTCTTCCATGGAAGCCCTGGATCCTCCCTTCTGGTATTTCATCCATTGCTGGTACTGAGTACCCAGGGCGAAACCCTCCATCAGACATTATCAGCAATTCCAGTATGGAGATGGCACTTATGTGATGGGGCTCAAGAATCAGATGGTAGAAGACCAACCAGGAGTTGAAATCTCAGTAGGCTTGGGGGCTTAATGTTCGATGCACACCAGACTTCTAAGACTCTGGAAGTGGGTGTGGATCTATCCGCCCAGTGCTTCTCATCTACAGCCTGGACCAGCCATTTCTTGTGGTGAACTACTGAAAGCTTTTGTATGACCTGTGTCAGGCAGGACTCTGGCCAGACCCTTTTCCATAGTCCATTTGTAATGTATTTCCACGTGGCACAGGCATCTCCACTTTTGCCCAAGCCCTCATGTGCCTCAGAATTATTCTCCCTACGGCCACTCTTCTTTGTCATCACAGAAGATATATCAAGAGGCAGCTCTAAGCCTCTCTCTGTAATCAAAAACATGAGGGCTCATATGGGAACAATGTCACAGGCTTACAGGGATATGTTCTTAAATATCTGCTTTTTTATTATTCTCTACATTAAAATGACTTTTATATCATCACCATTATGATTGTTATTAATGCTATTATTATATGGGTACAGTTCTTTTTCATGGATATATTTGTGGTAGTTATTATGCAATGTTGAAAAAAATTTTTTATGTTCTGAAGACTGTTGAATTTGCTGAAGATGATTAAAAGACAACCTTAAAACATACATACACAGCAACCCCAAGACTCCTACTGTACTACCTGGTGTCCTGTAGAAGAATGGGCTTCCCAGTTATTTTTTTATTTTTCAGTCAAGTATCTATTCATACCAGCATAGAAAACTGATGAAGTGCACCCTGATCTTGCCATGGGCTCAGAAAGAATTCATACATATGCTTTATGTGCTAGCAACTCTGTGTGGAGGCCTGTGAGCCCTAGAATGCACTTTCTTTCACGAACTAGTCCACCTAAAAGTTTTCTAAGTCAAATTCCCCCTCCATGCTTGCATAGGTCATGAATGGCTTTCTGTAACCCACCTAAGATGAAGGGATACTGCTAAACCAGGTTTGTGACCAAGAAACTTTTACCTGGAGTGGCAGGAGAGGGACTACCTGTTCACCAGAGTCTCTGCAACATTTTCTTTTTTTTCTTTTTCTTTTTCTTTTTTTTTTTTTTTTTTTTTTTGCGATAGAGTCTCGCACTGTCGCCCAGACTGCAGTCCAGTGGCACAATCTTGGCTCACTGCAACCTCCGACTCCAGGTTCAAACCATTCTCCTGCCTCAGCCTCCTGAGTAGCTGGGTTACAGGTGCATGCCACCCCACCAGCCTAATTTTTGTATTTTTAGTAGAGATGGGGTTTCAGGCTGGTCTCAAACTCCTGACCTCAAGATCTGCCCGCCTCGGCCTCCCAAAGTGCTGGTATTATGGGCATCAACCACGGCGCCCAGCCTCTGCAACATTTTCTAAGTACAGTAGTTCTTTGAACCACCTTTTCAGTCAAAGAACTCATGAAAAAGTCCTCCAAGAACTTGTGACCTTCTGGAAATTGTCTCAATCTCTACAGTGTCCAGAGTCATCCAGAGCTGTATTGCAAACCACTGACTGGGTTCCACCACTATCAAAGCAAATGCAAAATATGCCATGCCCACCAAAAAAAATCCAGAAGCCATGGTATTTAGCTCTTTCCATCTTTCTTGCCTCCTGCAGGTGGGAGAGTACTGAGTATGATGCTCTCCTACAGCCTCTGGAGGACATACCAGTGCCTAGAGGTACCAGTAGAGAGGGGCCATGAAAGAGCAGATGACAGCCAGGTGTCTGGGAATGACATTGTCCTGGGGTTTATTGCTTGTCATGCACTCTGCCACTGGGCAACATGTCTGGGTCTGGACCCGTGCCTTCTTTGGATCCCTGCCCCATCAGCCAGCTATCTTATCTCCTGAAAGCTGGTAGGTGTTGGTCAGCATGGTGTTACAGGACCAGGGTTTTATTAACATTCACTCTTAGGCTGAAACACCACAAGTTAACACAGGAGTCCCCAGGTGTGCACATGCCAACCTCCAGATTGTTTTTCTTCTCGTTCTAGATGTTCATCCTTGCTTTCTGGGACTTGAAATAACCCTACACCGCCAAATATTTATGCCTATTATCCACTTAGGGAAAACTTGTATGTCCCAAGTCCATAGGGTTAGTCTTATTATCAGTATTATTACCACTAGCACCAGTATCATGATGATCATCATTCCTGTTAATATTCATCAATATTTTTATTACTACCATTGTTAATATGGAGTTTTCATTATTGTACAGCAAGGAATATAGTTTATCCATTCACAAATGGTGTCCAGTACTAAAGATGACTACAAGGCATGCTCTGCAGACATATACACACACAGTTGTCCTGGAGACCCAGCTTTGCCACTAATTGCTCTTTCATAAGATGAGCTCCCCCAGTGCCCACCAGTTTTTCAGGCCTCGACCTGAGCTGGTTGGGCTAGACCTGGAAAAGTTTCCTATTCTCAGATGTACCAGGAAAAATTTTAAAAACTCTTCAGAGGACCAGTAATAGCTTTTGGCAGCTTTCAAGACCAGGGAGGGTTTCTTGGCCATTCAGATCCATTCAAATATTCTAAGTAAACTCAAGGAACCAGAAACCCCACTTGCAGTCATGAAATACCAGTGAATGGTCTCTGTGAGTCTCTTCAAGTTTTTCAGAGATAACTGCCTGGAAAGGCTGGCCAGAAAGTCACCCAAGCCCATCCCTCTGCAGGATGTTCTATGTCAGCCAGGGACCCAGTGAACTGCCTTTGAACAGAAGGGTGGAACAGAGACAGCATGCCTGAGCTTCTGGAAACATTCTAAGTGCCCTTGTTGGTCCAGAAAAGACTGGTGCTACCATACGAGGCACAGATATGGCAACCTAGCCACTCTAGGA
>NW_022306781.1:4060-7062 GCF_002776525.5 Piliocolobus tephrosceles | reverse complement strand
GATCATTTCATCGTGGATACTCTCATCATCGCTAACTTCATGGATGATACTTTTTTTTTTTTTTTTGAGATGGAGTCTCGCTCTGTCGCCCAGGCTAGAGTGCAGTGGCTCGATCTCAGCTCACTGCAACCTCCGCCTCCTGGGTTCAAGTGATTCTCCTGCCTCAGCCTCCTGAGTAGCTGGGATTACAGGCATGCACCACCACGTCCGGCTAATTTTGTATTTTTAGTAGAGACGGGGTTTCTCCATGTTGGTCAGGCTGGTCTCGAACTCCTGACCTCAGGTGATCTGCCCACCTCAGCCTCCCAAAGTGCTGGGATTACAGGGGTGAGCCACCGTGCCTGGCCAATTTTTGTATTTTTAGTAGAGACGGGGTTTCACCATCTTGGACAGGCTGGTCTTGCAGTCCTGATCTCGTGTTCCACCCACCTAGCCTCCCAAAGTGCTGGGATGACAGGCATGAGCCACCGCGACCAGCCTGTTTTGTTTGTTTGTTTGTTTGTTTGAAAGTAACTCCCCCTGAACCTCCACCAAAAAAAAAAAAAAAAGAATAACTAACCTGTGACTCTAAAGTGTCTTGCAGCTGGGTGCGGTGGCTCATGCCTGTCATCCCAGCACTTTGGGAGGCTGAGGTGGGCAGATCACTTGAGGTCCAGAGTTTGAAACGAGCCTGACCAACATGGTGAAACCCTGTCTCTACTAAAAATACAAAACTTAGCCGGGCGTGGTGGTGCACACCTGTAATCCCAGCTACTTGGGAGGCTGAGGCAGGAGAATTGCTTGAGCCCAGGAGGCGGAGGTTGCAGTGAGCAGAGATCGCACTCTAGCCTGGGTGACAGAGCGAGACTGGCTCAAAAACATAAAATAATAAAGTCTCTTGCCTTTGGAGTCGGGCATGAAATCTTCATCCATGAGTTTTCCACCTGGGCAAGGCGGGCCACTGACCACCTTCAGCCTGGAGGGACGCTGGCCCCGGAGGGTCACCAGGCTTTGCCAGTGCTCCCTGGCCTGTGTGGGGCCTGGCTGAGGGCGAGGGTGACAGGAGTGCACTGTGTCTGGGGCTGAGCAGGACTTGCAGTGCCTGGGCCCTTTGAGCCCGGTGACTCCTGAGTCTGACGCCATCACCTGTGTGGGCCGACGCAGCACCTTCCACGTTGTGCCCCTGTGTTTGCTGCTGGTCTCCAGGAGTGGCCACTTCTCCACCAAAGACGACTCCGGTCTTCACGCCCATGGCTTCCCCCAGACCCCAGCCTGGCCACAGAACAAAGGCTCCATTTCCCCTCCCTTGCAGCTGCGGTGGTTGCCACCACATGGAAGGCGCAGAGGAAGGAGGTCTGGAGTGGCCTGGAGTTGCGGCCTCCCCAGGCTACGGCCAGGACCGCCAGGAGGAAGCCCCTTGCAGGCTCTAAGGTTAACACCACCAAACCAAGTCCTGATCCTGGCAGGTTGGGTCAGGATGAGGAGGAGCGGTGGTGTCATGCATGGGCACCTGAGGTTCCTGGCTGCTGCGGCACAGAGAGGCCCCCACAGAAGGACTCCGCAGGTGCTGGAGCTCGCCCCCTGCATGGACAGCTGCAGCCTGGGCAGGGATGTAGGAGCAAAGCTGCAGGCCCGGCCCATCATGGAAACTCAGACCGGCAAGGCATGGAAGGACATCGCCAAGTCCATGTGGGGGAGCCTGGGGACAGCATGGGGAGTGGGGGGGGGGGGGGGGGGGGGGGGGGGGGCGCTGGGGGGGGGAGGGCGGTGCAGGGAGGACAGTGGGGAGGTAGAAGGGAGGAGGGTAGGCCAGTCCAGCCCCCTTTGGCAGGGGCAGCTGGGGAGAGCAGGCCCCACCTTTGTGTGCCCCAGGGCCTGGGCCTGCCTGGTTAAGAGTCCGCACACTCCCAGAGCTGGAGCTTCTCAATGTCGCTCTTGCAAGGTGAGCCCACACTCCGCTGGGGGCAACGCAGGGGACCCCGTGGTCCTCCCCGGGAAAAGTGTGCTTTGCCCTGCCACAGAATTTGTGGCAGAAGCCCCTCCCTTGAGCTCAGGCCGCACCTCTGGCCACTGAACACAAGGAGATGCAGAGAGGTCTCCGGAGTCTTACCCCCCACCCCGCACCCCTGCAGCAGGGGCAGGGCTTGGCAGCCTTCTTCGAGGTGCCCAGGCCTGGACAGCTATTCCAAAGCCACAGCTGCCCTCCCCAGCGTGGGTCCCTTGGTCTTAGGAGCGTCCAAGCTGCAGAGCCCAGTAAACTGGTTCCAGCGCCTCACTTTATAGGAGGGGAAACTGAGGCACAAGCACAGTGCTACCTGGCTCGGGGGCCAGCAGGCAGCCGTTTCCCTTCTGTCTCCTGCCCTAGGGATGGACCGCCGCATCTGCCAGCCTTGACTGGAGCCTCCCTGGTGGCTGTTTACTGCACACCTACTATGTGCAGGGTGGTGCAGCTGGCGAGAGTCCCCTCTCCTCTTCCACAGACCGGTAAGTTTCCCTGAGCCCTGCGGCAGGCAGGACCTTTGGCTGGAGGTGGATGTGCAGGGCAGGGTCTCTGAGGGGAGACCTCAGACTGTGGACTTGTGGGTGGACGCTCCTCTGTGTTGGGGCCTCCTGTGTCCGGCAGGATGTTGAACAGCATCTGGGGCTTCCAGCCACGAAGCCCAGGAACAGCCCCCAGCTGTGACAACCCAAAATGCCTGCAGACCTGGCCTCATGCCTCTCATGGGGGTACAGAACAGCCTGGTGAGGGCAGGGCCCCCCGAGCAGGAGTGGCACCTGTTCCTGCTCAGACCACAGACAGCTGACCGGGCGGCGCCCAAGACTCCCTGCACCCAGCGAAGCCACAGGACACAGGCACCATTTGCATCTTACTCTTTTTTTTTTTGTTTGTTTGAGACAGAGTCTCACTCTGTCGCCCAGGCTGGAGTGCAGTGGCCGGATCTCAGCTCCCTGCAAGCTCCGCCTCCCGGGTTTACGCCATTCTTCTGCCTCAACCTCTGGAGCAGCTGGGACTACAGGCGCTC
>NW_022306781.1:0-4050 GCF_002776525.5 Piliocolobus tephrosceles | reverse complement strand
CCATTCTTCTGCCTCAACCTCTGGAGCAGCTGGGACTACAGGCGCTCGCCACCTCGCCCGGCTAGTTTTTTGTATTTTTAGTAGAGACGGGGTTTCACTGTGTTAGCCAGGATGGTCTCGATCTCCTGACCTTGTGATGCGCCCGTCTCGGCCTCCCAAAGTGCTGGGATTACAGGCTTGAGCCACCGCGCCCGGCCTGCATCTTACTCTCTTAAGTCAGGTTTTTGGAGATGGCTGTCACAACACTGGAATCAGCCTATCTACAGCACAGGAGAACGAGGAAGCTGATGTCTTGGGCTGAGAGGGGCAGGCGTTACAGGGCGGGTCTCACAAATCCCAACGTGCAGGACTTCTGAGGGGGGTTTCAGGGACCAGCAGGGAGGCGAGACTCAGGCACTCACCTGCAGAGGGCATGGCCTTGGACGCGCAGTGGTGACAGCAGCCTCCAAGTGTCCCCTGGGCCCCAGGCATGAGGGGTAGAAGCTTCTGGGGCTCCTGCATCTTTCCTGCCTGTCCCCTGGTGAAGGAAAATCACCTCCAATGGGAAAAGCTGGAGCCAGACACCCTCTCCCTGCAAGGGTGTCGCTGTCCTGCCCGTGAGGTCCCTAGGCCCGGGGCACCTCCCGGGACACCCGAGTGGTGATGCACCACCCTCAGTCCTGGGGCTTAGGACCTCTGGGTGCCCCCGCAGCTCCCTCCTGGAGTCACTTCACAGTCACCGCAAATGGGCACCACACCCCGCTTTCCATCGCCCCAAATTTCCACACCCAAGCAGCTCCTTGTCCGTGCCAGTCAGTGCCCGGTGATGACAACTGTTCTTTTACAAACACCACACATCTTCTAATGCTTTCATGTTAAAAGCAGGAGTGGATTCACTTAAAGGCCCAGGTAGGGACTTTTTTCATGGAAAACCGATTTCTTGTGACAAGTACTGGAACCTCATTGTAACCATGAGCCCTCACTCCTCATTTTAAGTCCGAGTCTGAGAACTGCAGGCCTCACACAGCTGTCAGTTCCAAGTGACCAGGGCTGTAACAGGTCCTGGCTGACCCCGGGAATGGCAGGGACTCTGGGAAGGAAGAAGGAGGGGCGTTTGCCCATAGCCCCGGGGTAGACACGGTGTCAGCCAGGCCAGGCTGTCTACTCCATCTCCCTGGGGCAAGTGCACCCTGGGTCACCTGGTAGTGTCCTTTCCAGCCCTCCTGGACAGTCAGCAGCTGATTCATTCCAGGCACGAGCACAGTGCTGGGGCGTGTCAGGACCCAGGGCCGCACCCCTCAGCACTGGGCCACCCCGTTTGAGGAGCCTCGTGCTGGGGTCGGAGTCTTCATCAGAACCCTGGGGACCCTCATGGTTGAGTGGGGTGGGGCTGCTGAGGGCAGTGGAGGCCGGTGGAGCCGCCCCTCACTGTGGTCATCACTGCTGCGGTGAGAAGGGGACCATGGTCACCAGGTGATGCCCTCTCAACTTCTCAGGACTGTGGGGATGGTGTTGCCAGGCCTGCGCCTACTGGACGTGTGCATCTCCCGCCCTGCTGGGCTGTGCCCGGGGCTGTGTCTCACTGCAGAGCCAAGAGCCCGGGCAGCCTCTGCAACTGGCCAAACACAGCTCTGGCACAGCCTTTCTTCTGGCAAACTCCACCAGTGCCTCTTTCAGAGGCGGCTCAGCTTTTCAGCAGAACAGCCGAGGGCCACTGTTCCTCCCAGGGAATGTGGCAGAGGACAACGAAGCCCAGTGGGGCCTTCCAGGGGCTCCTTGGTGTGGACGGCTGCCTACACTTGTGGGTCCTGTGGCCTCCGGGCGGGAGGTAGGTTGGGAGCATCCAGGGCAGAGAGCTCCTGGGACCGTGCCTCCTGCAAACAGCCTCGCGTGACCCCGGTAGCACAGAGGCCGTCCTGGAAGAGTGAGGCCGTCCTGGAAGAGTGGACACCCAGAGTCTTCTTTTGAAACCAAACACCCTTCAGTCTCAGGGCCCTGCATCCCACGGGAAGACCCACAGTAGGTCTGGGGTAGTGGGAAGAGCCTGGCATTGAATCCCGCATGCTCTGGGTGGATGACGATTTCGAAAGGGCCTCATTCCAGGATCACAGCCGACGCCAGCAGGTTCTCCCGGGGATCCAGCAGTGGTCCTTCTGGGGCGGCCCCAAGTGCTCCCCTGCAGTCTGGGAGGCACCTGTGCGAGTCCATTCTCAAGCTGCCACCTGGCCTCTCATGGTGGCGTCTCACGGAAGCCCAGTCCACGCTCTGGGCAGTGAGCTCCGGTCAAACATGGCCTTGGAAGGGAAGTGAAGACAGAGGAACATGGAGCACTCCTTTCCATTCTGCAGGCAGATGTCGGTTTTCTCAGGACTCAGCTTGGTGGACACAAAGGGTTTAGAGCTTCAGAAACAGCCACCCGCACAGGGCGCTTCGACTGGCTCTGGTGGGAACAGGCTGGCCGTGTTTTCAGCAAGCTGTGTTCCTGTGTCATCTGGACGGGCTGACCTGGCCTTGGAAGTGCGTTTCTGCAGTCAGCCATCCGCTCGCCGGGGTCCACAGGGGACACCACAGCGTGGTGGCTCTGCACACCCTGAGCCCACTGTCCCCGGGGAACCCCTGATCATGGATGGCAAACGGGGCTCAGAGGGGATCCTGGCCCATGGCGGGGAGCCCAGTGGCCTGCCTGAGAAGCCAAACGCCCCTTGCATCCAGAGGCACCTGCCAGGTAGGTGACTGTGTGTGGACATTTTTCCCAAATTGGACAGGAATCCACATCTATGTTGTTCCTGGGACTGAGGGGCACACCTCCACCAGGAGACGGGGCCACCCGAGAGCTGCAGGAGTGGCTGCCACAGAGAGAAGCCGGCAGTGCCAGGACCTGCTCTGGACACCCCGTGGGGGCTGGGCGCCAGTGCCAGGACCTGCTCTGGACACCCCGGTGGGGGTTGGGCACCGGGGAACACAGGGGTCCAGCACTCATCTCTCTGCTTCTGTGCATGTTGGGAAAATCCCATTGCAGCGTGAGAAAGTGCACACCAGGATGCCATCCCATGCCAAGGGGAGGCTGCAGGAAATGCCGTGCATGCCACCTAGGGCTTCGCTGCGTCTCTGGGAGCAACAGTTGTTCAAGGCAAAGGACTTTTGCCTTTTGAAAGTTTTTTGACAATCTGAAAGGCAGCTGTCAGCCAAGCCTCCCTCAGGCACCCCAGCTGTCAGCCAAGCCTCCCTCAGGCACCCCAGAACCCATGGCAAACTCACCAGTGAGCTCTGGCTCCGGCCTCACAGCCCAGACACCTGGGGGACAAGCGAAAATGGTCAGGGCATCAGCGGTGGGGGGGTGTCCCTAAAGCCCCTGGTGTTCCTGAGCTCTCAGCAGCCCCCTAAACGCCCTGCTTGGAAGTCTCCCCGAGGCTCCCAACTCCAGGCCGGGAAAGCACTCACAGATGAGGGGCCCCCCAGGCCGCATGGCTTTTGAGGAAGATCCTCTTAAAGGGGTAAGTGCCTGGGAAGCACTTAAAATGCTGCAACCTGGCTCTGGGGCACCTCCGCGGCGTGGCCAGCCAGCAGTGGCATCACGGCCACGGAAGATGTTTCTGGGATGACTGAGATTGGCCACAAATGGGAGAGCCAGGGGCAGCCCACAGGAGCTGCCCCTACTCCGTGGCCACTGTGCCTGCATTCCATTGACTGCCACCCTTGGGGGGGTCTGGGACGAGTCCCCCCATCCCCGCCATCAGGACCATCACTGCAGCCAACGTTCGGGGCTTCCTGTGCTACTGTGTTCTGCTGCTGTGTCTTATGTGGCTGAAACACAGACCTCTGGGCTCTGTCGTGGAGCTGGTCAGAGTCACAGACCCACAGCGCGGGTGTGTTCAAGGCAGCCTCAGCGGCTTCCCTGGAAATGATCACCGCCCGGCCTCTACATGCAGAAGCCACTCTTCCCGCCTGGCCTGCAGAGCAGACTTCGCAGCGCCCTTCAGGCTTGGCGGCGTCAGGAATGTCAGAGATGCTGGGTTTCAAAACCACTTCGGGGCCGGGCGCGGTGGCTCAAGCCTGTAATCCCAGCACTTT
>NW_022306780.1:0-9920 GCF_002776525.5 Piliocolobus tephrosceles | reverse complement strand
CCAGGCTGGAGTGCAGTGGCACCATCTCAGCTCACTGCAACCTCTGCCTCCTGGGTTCAAGCAATTCTCCTGCCTCAGCCTCCCAAGTAGCTGGGACTACAGGTGTGCGCCACCACATTGGCCAATTTTTGTATTTTTAGTGGAGACGGGGTTTCACCATGTTGGCCAGGCTGGTCTCAAACTCCTGACCTCACGTGATCCACCTGCCTCGGCCTCCCAAAGTGCTGGGATTACAGGCCTGAGTCACCACGCTGGGTCTAGTCACAGTTCTGAGGGGACAAAGAGGGTCTCCGCTCCCTCCTCTCAATCTTCAGCTAGGCCAGGCTCTCACTTGGGCCCTCCAGTCCTCAGTTTCCCCCTGCACCCAGCCAGGCCAAGCTGCAGAGGCGCCCGGCCCGGAGCTGGGAGGGGGCGTGGCGAGACCCGCGCTTGCAGCCTCGGGACGGAAGGGGGCGCGCACCTCCCCGCGTCGGGGCCTGGGGGCGGGACTGGAATGGGCGGGGCGGCGGGCTGTGCCGGCCAATCAGCGCCCGCTCTGGAGCCGGGACCCGCCCCGTCGCCGCAGCCCCGGGGGTCCTGGCCGGGCCGAGCCTCTGTGTCCGGCCCCGCGCGGGAGGGGCGCAGCCTGCGGGGCGGTATCGGGCCCGGGTCTGGGGACCCTCCCGGCGGCCTGTGAGCACCACCGCCCGGCTCGGCGCCACCCGGAACCCCTCGGCAGTCCCGTCACGTCTCCTCCAGATTAGGCATTAACTCGGGTGCAGCCGCACTTCCGGGGGGCCGCGGCGGGGGAGGGGCGCCTGCGGGATCCAGACCCCCCCCCACGCTTCCCTCCCCGCCCCCTCCCGCGCCGCCCCCTCAGCGCCCCACCGCCGCGCGGGGCGCCGCGTCCCGGGGCTTTGTTCGCGGCCGGCGCGGGTCGCAGGGCTCCGGGCGGGCCGGGGGCGGGAGGAGGGAGGGGGAGGAGAAGGGAGGGGGAGGAGGAGGGCGCGGGGAGGGGTGGGGGCGGGGAGGAGGGAGGGGGAGGGGCGCCGCCAGGGCCCCGCCCCCGCCCGCCCGCCCGCGCTCCGCCGCCTCCGGAGCCGCGTCCCGTCCTGTCCAGTCCCGTCCCCGGCGCGGCCCGCGCGCTCCTCCGCCGCCTCTCGCCTGCGCCATGGCCGGCCCGTCCCGCCCGGGCCCGCTGCGGCCGCTGCTGCTGCTGGTGGTGGCCGCGTGCGTCCTGCCCGGAGCCGGCGGGACGTGCCCGGAGCGCGCGCTGGAGCGGCGCGAGGAGGAGGCGAACGTGGTGCTCACGGGGACGGTGGAGGAGATCCTCAACGTGGACCCGGTGCAGCACACGTACTCCTGCAAGGTGCGCCCACCCTGACCCCGGCCTCCCTTCGCGACGCCGGCCGCCCCGCCAGGACCCCCGCCCCAGGCCGTGGGAACCAGCCCCGGTCGCTCCGCAGCCCCCGCTCCGGCTCCCTTGGCGACCGCCAAGCCCCGGGAGGGGGGGTCGCCGGGTCTCGGGAAACTCGCGGGCGCCGGGGAAAGTTGCTGCGCCGCCGCCGTCCTCCGCCCGCCGCCCCCTCCCTCCTCGCGGAGACAAGTGCACCTCGCCCCGGGACTGCGGCTGCCTCACGCCGTCCCCACCGGTCAAGGAGAAGGAGAGGGGCCTGGGGCGAGGGGCCTTTGCCCGGGCGGGGAGCGGGGGCTGGGCCTGGGGTCCGCTTGTCCCCCTCCCCAGAGGCCTTTCCCAGGGCTAGAGAGGGGGTGGTCAGGAGAGGGAAAGGGGTTCACAGCCTGAGCTCCCAACCCCAGGAGCCAGGTCGGGGGTGCCGCAGTGGCGAGGGGGGGGCGTGCAGGAGCAGAGAAGTGGGCGGGGCCGTTGCCTGGCCTCGAGTGCTTGGGGGCAGGGCCGGTGCCCCATCGCGCTCCTGCGGGAACCGGGGCTCCCCAGCCCGGGGAGGGGAAGTTTGCCCGGCTTCTCCTTCAGGTGCTTGTGGGAGCCCCCGGGGTAGGTACGCCGGGCCCCCCACAATCTTCTAGTAAGAGCTCGGGGAACCCAGACCCGGCTTCCCTGTAGCCGCCAAACCACCTCTTGGGACCAGAAATCGGCTCGTTTCCCCTCCATGGAGGTGGAGAAGGTGGCAGCTTCTTTCAGACTGGCCGGTGCGGGCTACAGCTGGGCTCCCCCGCCGGCCCCGTCTCCTCCACAGCGGCCAGGGCACTTTGCCAGGTCCCTGCAGGATTTTCCCGACTTCCTCCCCGCTGCTCCTGGGTGTGGCTGGGGTGGGGGAAGGCGATGAAAGCCACCAGGCCCTCCCCCTGCCTGGGTCATCTGCCTCCTGGAGCCTACTGTTGGGGGGCGTGGAAGAGGCTCTGCCTAGGCAACTGGAGGGGGTCCCTGCGGATGCTGCAGTCCTGAGGCTCCCAGCAGGGGCTGCGCAGTGGACAGGCCAACCATTGTCTCTCCCCCCATCCGGCAGCCCCAGCCCCCCCAGATCTCCTGAGGAAGGGGCTTCTTCTCCCGGCTTTGTTCTCAGGAGACTACGTGGGTCCCTAACCCTGTGAGGGCCACCAGGTCGGCTGTAGGTTTTACCACAGGCAGCCATCAGAGCAGCTGCCCTCAGGGCCCCAGGAGCTGAGAAGGTGGAGGGTGGGGCACCCTGCGCTGCCCAAACTTGATTTCGTGGTTCACGGGCTGCCCTGACTGCACAGACTGCAGGAGCCCTAGGAAGGGGCATCTCAGCCCAGCCACAGGGCCGCAAGGAGCCAAGCTGGCCCCTTACCCTGAAGCCTCGTTCCCCTCCTCCACTGCCCAAGCTTGCCAGGAGGAGGGCCCTGAGCAGTGGGCCAGTGGGGAGAGGATGGGAACGTGGAAGGCAGGCATCCCAAGCCAGGTGGGCCCCCTTCCCAAATTCAGCCTTAACTGATAGGGATGTTATTGGACCTGGGGTGGCTGAAAATGGTTAGACTTGGGGGAGGGAACATGTTTACAGGTGATGCATCTGTGAGCGTTCCTGCATGGGCCGTGGTGGCCAGTGTTTGCTTCCCTCAGCTTCTGCCCAGCGGTCTGACCCGGGGGTCTCCCCACATGTCTGCCCAGGGCTTGAGTCTGCTGTGGACATTTGTCCTGAGCAGCTAAAGCCCCCAGTCTAGCCCCTTCCCCAGGAGAGGACTAATGACACCCTACCCCCATGTCCACCCCAGGTTCGGGTCTGGCGGTACTTGAAGGGCAAAGAGCTGGTGGCCCGGGAGAGCCTGCTGGACGGCGGCAACAAGGTGGTGATCAGTGGCTTCGGAGACCCCCTCATCTGTGACAACCAGGTGTCCACTGGGGACACCAGGATCTTCTTTGTGAACCCTGCACCCCCATACCTGTGGCCAGCCCACAAGAACGAGCTGATGCTCAACTCCAGCCTCATGCGGATCACTCTGCGAAACCTGGAGGAGGTGGAGTTCTGTGTGGAAGGTGCGTGGTGGGGGGCTCACGTGGGGGCCGCTGGGGGTCAGGGCAGCGGCCAAGGTGGACAGGTTGCAGGGGTCACTGTGAGGGGCCCTTTTGTGCTCTGCTGGGGGCTACAGCACACGGCGTCTCGTAGTCTGACCTGTGGTCTGACTGTGGTCCCACCTTACTCTCTGCTTGCCCCTCCCCGGCTCCCCAGCTGCGTCTCCAAGCCCTCACATTAGACATCTTTGGCCCTGGCAAAGATGGGCCAAAGGCAAGTCCCAGCCCTGCAAACGGATGGCCTCCTGCCTCCTCCCCTCCTCCCAGCTCTCCACACTTCCTCCTGGAGGCCCCTTCTAGGGAGAAGCTGGACAGGTGAATGTCCCCAGCTGTTTAAGCTCCTGTGTTGGCCCAGACCTCCGTCTAGATGGGCCCACGAATCGAGCACCCCTTGCCATGGGGGTCGGGCGGGAGGGCGAGGCTGTGTGGTGAAGGTTTCTGCGGATTTGGAGGGCGTGTGATTTGCCATCGAGAGTTCTTGCTCGCTGTTCCCATGGCTCTGCCGAATGGCCAAGGAGTGGCCCTCCCTGACCCCAGCCTGGTGGGGGCAGAAGTTCCGTGACAGCCCCCCCAGGACAAGTCCCATTTGGGGACTGAGATTGTTGGCTGGGGAATGTGGCAGGGAAAATATAGGAGGTCCCTGTCGCCCCCACATCCTGTCTGCTCCCTCATGGCTGCCTGGGAAGGGATGTGTCGGTGGGGGGTCCGGAGAATGCTTCCTCCCCAATGCAACGGCAAGGGTCCTGACTTCCTGTCTCTTCGATTTGCTCCGTTGGCCAGCAGGAAAGTGCAGGAAACTTTGCTGCCCTGACGCTAGCCTGGCTCGTGAGGGGTCCTTGCAGGGTTCTAGACTGTCCACTGCTCTTGCCTTCTGGGGGCTGTGCAGGGGGAGGGGCAGCACCCAAAATAGGGAGGGAGTGCTGCAGCCTCTTCCCCAGCCTGTGGTCAGTGGCCCCCAAGCTGCCTTCAGGGTCCAGGCCGCAGTGGAGCACAGAGGAGGTCCCCTGGGTCCTCCACTGGAAGGACACGATAACCTTGGCCCTCTTCTGGGCACTTGTGGTCTGGGGAAAAGATGGGACATTGTGAAGTCAGGAGCTGTCGGGAGCTGAGGAGGGGCTGCAGAAGGAGATTAGGGCGAGGACAGGGTCCTATCCAGGGAATCATTAACCCCACAGCCAGGCGGGTCTAGCCTGAGGGTCCATGACTTAGTAACCGAGGACTTGCTGTAAGGTCAGAGGGCACGTGGCAGGAGAGTCACCCTGGCAGAACGAGGTTCTGCGTCTTAGCAAAGCCGCTCTACGCATGCCAGGCCCTGGCTCTGGAGCGAGTGCCCAGGCTGAGCAGAGCAGAGCGCTGGGAGGAGGGTCCGTGGGGAGCCCCTGCCAGGAGGGTGTGGCTTAGCCCAGCTGTGCGCAGTCATGCTCAGGGACAAGCTCCAGGTGGGGAGCCTGGGACCCATAGCCAATATGCAGCTTGGGGAGCACCTGGGAGGGGCTGTGGCCACCGACCCCCCCTGGGGTGGGGCTGGCCAGGGGAGGGTGGGCCAGGGAAGAATGTCATGGGAGGGGCCTTGCAGGTGAGCCAGGGGCCGAGGGGAGCCTCAGGAGGGAAGCAGCATGAGGAGTGGGGTCCACTGGAAGGTGCCGGGGAGCCCAGGAGCTTCCAGTGGGACATGTGGGGCTCTGCTTTGGAAGCAGACCAGGGATATCTCGGGGGGCTGGGAGCACTGGTGCCAGGACAGGGTAAATGCCTCCCAGAAGCCCTGGCTGAGCCCTGAGGGACAAGGTCCCTGGAGCTGACCTGGCTGGAGAAGGGACAGTCCTGTGTGCCCTCCCCTCTCGTCACACTGGGTGGGGTGGGAGGTGGGTCCACCTCCTGTTCTGTAGGAGATAAGGGTATTGAACCCCACCGTGGGCCCTCTGGTAGCCAAGGCCTCACCCTAGTGATGGGGATGGATGGAGGGGGCTTGAGCCTAGCTGACCTCTCCCTGTCAGACTCTGACCCCACCTCCCGGGGCACAGGATGATGTCTGGGCAGTCCCTAGTCTTCGGAAGCTACCCCTGAGACCACTGAGTCCCACCTTCTATGGGGAACCCCATGCTGGGGTCAAAGGTCCCTCTGCGCTCCCCGGGTGGGGGAGGGCACGTCCTCCCAGGCCACGCCCCTCACCACCCCTGCCCGGACACTGCCTGAGATGCACCTGCTGCTGCACTCAGGTCTACTGAGGACTTCCTTTCCTCAGTTTCTCACCTGGCCCTGCCGGGTCTTCCTGGCCCTGCCCAGCCGAGGCCCCTCCCCCAGTCGACAGGCCTCCAGAAAGGCTCCTCCCCCCCTTCTCTGCCTAGGGAGCCACATTCCTGGCATAACTAAGACAGGTATGTGTCCCTCCCTCTGCGCCACCTTTGGGCGGGGGAGGCCCGCGCTCCCTCCAGAAGGAGTCCCCCGCCCCTGCTTTGTCAGGGAAGTGGCCTGGCCTCCGCAGTGCTAGCTGCCCAAGGCTGGTGGCTGAGCAGGCGACTCCTCCGGCCCTTGCCACCCTGTCTTGTCTGGGCACTGCCCATGCCCTCCCAGCCCACCTCACGAAGGCTGGTCCTAGAGCCTCCCTGAAGCCCCCAGGATGGACTCCTGGCTGAGGGCCGGCCAGGCCGCCTGGGGCCCATCCCTCCCTGCTAGGAGCCAGGAACAGAGAAAGGAAGTGTTGTCTGCCCCTGCCGGGGCCTGGCACAGGGACAGGGCAGGGGGCCAGGGTCAGAGTGAGTCTGGCGCCTTCCCAGCCCAGCCCTGCCCAGCTCTGAAGCCCGGGGTCCCGGCGGCCTAGTCCCGGCCCTGCCTGTATTCCGGCCTGCGCGCCCTCCCTTCCTCCCTGCCTGGCCAGCTGTCTAGGCCTCAGGACAGCAGTCCTAGGGGAAGCCCAGAGTCCCACGGCCCCGGGGGCAGCATCGGTGCTGGGGTTGAGGGGCCCAGCAGCCCCAGACCAGGCTCCCCTCAGTGTGGGGCAGTCGAGGAGATCTGGAAGTTTCTGGGGTGCAGGAGGACCTCCCATAGGGCTGGGCCCAGCCCCCTCTCCTGCCCAGGGCTCAGCTCCTGCCCCCAACTCCTCTGCCTTTCTCCCTCGGAGTGGGGAAGGGGCTTCTCTGTTCCTGCCACCCTCTCCTGCCCCCTCCTGACTCCAGGTTCTCATCCTCATCCTGCCCCCTGGTTCCCCCACCCCCACTCCATGAGCCCCTCTTGGGCCCTCCCCCAGGCAGGTCTGGGCCTGAGGCTGCTGCCCCAATCTCCCTCCTGCAGCTGGGAGGGGTCTGCCGGGTGGGAGGGCCCACCTCTGTCCCTCCCCACTCATCTCTGTCCCTCCCCACTCACCTCTGTCCCTCCCCACTCACCCCTGCCCCTCCCCACTCACCCCTGCCCCTCCCCACTCACCTCTGTCTCTCCCCACCCAGGGGCTCCTGGTAGGAAGTTGGGGCCCCACCTCTGTCTCTCGTGGAGCTGGGAGGGAGGTCTGCCAGGTGAAGGGCCCACCTCTGTCCCTCCCAACCCAGGGGCTCCTGGTGGGAAGTCGGGGCTCGGTGCTTCCCTCCTGCGTGAATGGACTTGTCCTGTCTTCGACTTCACCTGGGCTTGCCCCTGCCTTGGCCTGGGGGGGCTTTGCTGGCTGAAACCAAAGGGAGCAAGGTGGTGGGAGGGGTAGAGGAATTGGGCCGGTCAGTTCTGTGGAGATGACCTCTTTGAGAGGGCCGGGCTGAGCTGGTGGAAAGAACTCTTGGCTTTTTCCAGACCCCACCCCACCCCCTCACTCCCCACCCAGAGAACAGCCCTGGCTCCATTGTTCCTGTAGACTGGAGAGGGAAGGTTGTTTTGGAACTGGGCTCCCTCCCGCTTGTCCACTAGCCGCTCTGGTGGGGCCTCTGTGGGTGGCGGTGAGGATGGCACCTGCTGCAGCCTGCAGGCCGAGGTGGGGGAGAAGGAGGTTAGGGCGAGGACAGGTTCCTGTCCCTGCAAGATCAGGAGAGGGAATCATTAACCCCGCAGCCCGCAGAAGGCAGGTTGGAGCTGCTCTGGAGAGGGGGTGCCCACGCCTCGGGGCCACAGGTCCGGCCTGAGGTCATTCCGGCCAGGCCCCTGCAGCTTCCTTCCTGAAGGGTTGACTCTGGCCCCCATCACTGCAGGGGAGTGGAAAACAACTGCAGAAGCAGACGCCCCACCAGCGGCCTGGGTGGGGCAGAAGCAGGGCTTTGCTTCCACCTGTGGGACCCCCATCCACAGCCCCACCAGCGGCCTGGGTGGGGCAGGAACGGACCCCTCCCTGCAGTCCTAGTTCTGGCACCCCCTCCCCACTTGTACTGGGCTCCCCAGGGCCCCCGAGGCCCAGCTGGACTGGGGCTGCAAATGTAAACACCGTGGTGGCCCGCCCACCTGAGGATGGACCCCCGGGGTCCCAGGAGGTACCTGCCCCTCACAGATGAGAAAGAGAAAGAGAAAGAGGTCCTGTATCCACGCAGGAACATGCAGGGCTGAGTGTCGCCCCATGGACAGTCGCCCGCTGGAGGAGGAGGCTCAGTGCCCCAGCACCTCCTGCCTGCTGGGGGGCTGCACTGGGGCTCAGAGCAGTCCTGTGTGCCCCCCAGGCTGTGGCAGGATTGTGGCTGGGATCTAGGGGATGAGGCAGGTCTCTACTGGAGCCTCCAGCACAGAGGGAAGCTCCCCAGAAGGGGCGTCTCCCCCCAGCGCGGATCCTGGGAACTTCCTCTGAGGAAGGCCCCCCGCCAGGGGCAGCTCACAGCGGGACCTGGGAAAAGGAGATGGCCCCTCCCAGCCCTTCCTCCTGCAGTCCCCCCACGGAGCAGAGGCGTGGGAGAAGGGGCGCACTCTCCTACAGGCAGCCGGCTGTTTCCAGCTGTGTGGCCTGCGTGTGTGCACGTGTTTGTGTGTTTGTACACGCATGTGTGTGCACGTGCCTGCAGCCTCAGATGTACCAGCCTGTGCACTTCAGAATTCTGGCTGGAGCCTCTGCTAGTGGGCCACCGTTCTTGCCACCCTGTGTCCCTGGGCTCAGCCCGGGCCGGTGCTGCAGGTGTGGGGCTGGTGGTGGGTGACCCTGGCCTGTCCTGGGGGCCTCGGAGCTGGGCTCCGCCTCTGTCCTTGTGCACGTGTCTTGCCTCAGCTTGCTGTTGGTTGTCCAGTCTCCTGCCCCCCGCTTGCTGCGTCCAGCGGGCTGCCCCGTGTCTGGCAAAGGGCCCGGGACCTTCTGCAGGTGCTGCCTCTGAGATGACCAGTGTGGTTTCTGAAGGTTTGAGATAAAGGGGCATGCTGGGTCCCTTGGGGCTGCAGTGAGGACAGGAGAGGGTCCTGGGTCACAGTCCGCTCACATGTCTGCTGAACCTCGAGGCTGACACAGATGCCCACCCCTGCCCAGATGGGGCTCTGTCTGGGGGCGGCAGGGCAGTCTGGGAGTCAGACCAGGCATGGTCAGGGCAGGAGGGGGGCTCTGTCACTGGCCTGAGCCTCCCTGCCCTGCCCCTTGGCAGCCCACCTTGGCCACCCTTGCACTGGGCCCTAGGAGAAGCCCCTGTGTGTCTGCAAGTGGGAGGCTCCCATGCACCCCCTGCTGGAGAAGCGCAAACACAAACACCTGGCCCACGGCGGCCCTGGTGGGAGGGGCTGTGCCCCCTTCTCTTCCCAGGGCAGGGTGGGGCATGAGCAGGGCTCACCTTGGCCTTCACTGATTTGATCATCAGTACCTTCCCCATTCACACACTCACCGTTGGCACCTCCATAGGGCTTCCCAAGGAAGCCAGGAGTCAGCTGTGCATTGAGGGGTGAAGGTCCGTGCAGGGAACGGTGGGAGAAAGAGGCTGTGGACATGGGCAGGAGAGAGGGCTGGGGCGCAGTCGTCAGCTGCCATGACCCCACAGCTGGGAGCAAGCTGATTCCTGCCTCGGAGCTGCCATCTCTCCTGCTGGCCATTCCCTCTCCCGTGGGGAAAGGCTCCCCCGCACCTGGCTGGCAGCACCTGTGAGCACTGACCACTCCATGCCAGCTCTGTTTTCCTTGGTTAGAGTTGGGGGCACTGAGCGCTCGCGTGTGCATGCATGTGCGGTGCGTGGGCCGACGGGACCCATACCCACCCCAGCCTTTCCAAAGGAACTGAGCCCCAGCCCCTCCGGGGCCTGCCAATTGCCAGAGAGCCCCAATGCTCCACCCTCTCCAGGCCCCAACACCCACCTACTGAGGGCAGGATAAGTACCTGCGGGTGCCCAACCAGAGTGTGCCTGTATTCACGCAGGAACATGTGTGGGGAACATGCCTTCCCATTGTATGGGTGGGGGTTGAGGGACAAAATTAATGTTGCACAAAGATG
Organism: Piliocolobus tephrosceles; assembly: GCF_002776525.5. NCBI lineage: Eukaryota > Metazoa > Chordata > Mammalia > Primates > Cercopithecidae > Piliocolobus > Piliocolobus tephrosceles. The sequence continues at coordinate 75 of NW_022306780.1, read as the reverse complement.
TGGGACGCCCAGTGTCTATTTGGGTAGGTGGGGGGACATTAGTGTCTACGCAGGCAGGTGGGGGGGTCATCAGTG
>NW_022306778.1:0-10204 GCF_002776525.5 Piliocolobus tephrosceles | reverse complement strand
GAGAAATGCAAATCAAAACCACAATGAGATACCATCTCACACCAGTTAGAATGGCAATCATTCAAAAGTCAGGAAACAACAGGTGCTGGAGAGGATGTGGAGAAATAGGAACACTTTTACACTGTTGGTGGGATTGTAAACTAGTTCAACCATTACGGAAAACAGTATGGCAATTCCTCAAGGATCTAGAACTAGATGTACCATACGACCCAGCCATCCCACTACTGGATATATACCCAAAGGATTATAAATCATGCTGCTATAAAGACACATGCACACGTATGTTTATTGTGGCACTATTCACAATAGCAAAGACTTGGAATCAACCCAAATGTCCATCTGTGACAGACTGGATTAAGAAAATGTGGCACATATACACCATGGAATACTATGCAGCCATAAAAAAGGATGAGTTTGCGTCCTTTGTAGGGACATGGATGCAGCTGGAAACCATCATTCTTAGCAAACTATCACAAGAACAGAAAACCAAACACCGCATGTTCTCACTCATAGGTGGGAACTGGACTCAGGAAGGGGATCATCACACATCGGGGCCTATCATGGGGAGGGGGGAGGGATTGCATTGGGAGTTATACCTGATATAAATGACGAATTGATGGGTGCTGACGAGTTGATGGGTGCAGCACACCAACATGGCACAAGTATACATATGTAACAAACCTGCACGTTATGCACATGTACCCTAGAACTTAAAGTATAATAATAAAAATATATATATATATATATATATATATATATATATATATATATATATATGATAGTACCTCACTTCCTTTACGTTCACTGTGCTCAATAAGTGTTAGCCTTGGTTAATAGTGAAATAAAATAGAATAAGCCAAAAAGAAAAAAAAAGAAAAAAGAAGAAATGCGTGTGTTACCCTTTTATATGGTTTGTTCATTTTTTAAAAATTTATTTTGAAATAATTTTAGATCCATATATAAGTGGCAAAAGGAGTACAGAAAATTCCTCCGTACTCTTCCCCAGGTTCCACGGTGATAACATTTTTAAATTTTTTTATTTTTAAAATTGTGGTAAAATACAAATAACACAAAATTGACCATTTTAAAGATGTTGAAGTGCACAGCTCGGTGGTGTTAAGAACATTCAGGCCAAGTGCAGTGACTCATGCCTGTAATCTCAGAACTTTGGGAGGCCGAGGCAGGTGGATCACCTGAGATCACGAGTTCGAGACCAACCTGGTCAACATGGCGAAACCCCGTCTCTACTGAAAATACAGAAATTAGCCAGGCGTGGTGGCAGGTGCCTGCAATCCTAGCTACTTAGGAGACTGAGGCAAGAGAATAGCTTGAACCCGGGAGGCGGAGGTTGTAGTGAGGTGAGATTGAATCACTGCACCCCAGTCTGGGAGATAGAGTGAGGCTCCATGTCAAATAACATAACATAACATAACATAACATAACATAACATATCATAACATAAAATATAAAATAAAATAAAAACAACAACAAAAAAACCATTCACAGTGTTATGCTGCCATCACCAGCATCCATCTCCAGACCTTTTTTCTATCTTCCAAAATGGAGACTCTGTGCCAATTACACAACTCTACATTCCCTCTCCCCACAGGCCTTGGCGACTCCCGTTCTACTTTCTGTCTCTGTGAATTTGACAGCTCTAGGGACTCAAGGGGCCCTGGCTTCCCTGCTGTGAGTGAACTTGAAGGAGTAGGGAGGAGTTTCCAAGACACCCAGTTTCCCTCTCCCTGGAGCGAGTCCGGCAGGTCACTGGGTCTCCTGTGTTCTGGGTGACTTCTCAAGCCTAGTGACCCGGAACAGAGGTGCACAGTGGGAGGACAGAGGCTCCCTGATGTGTGTTTGGCATTGCCCATCTCCTTATTAGCTTATTGGTGCAATAAGCCACCAGACCTGGAAATCTCACCATAGGAGGCTGGCTGACAGGGAACACTGATTTCTAGCGTGTGTTCTTGAGGTTCAAAAGGGAAAACAGCCATTTGGGGTTTGCTTAGAGAATGAGGTTTCCGCTAACGATGGCTGATTGCAGAGTTGCTCCAGTAGTGACTGTGTTTGACCTCGACCCCCAGCAGCTGCCCCTGCTGTGTCTGTTCAGTGAAACAATCCTTACAACCACACCTCCAAGTCCATCATCACAGATCCCTCCTGCCTGAGTTTTCAGTGGCTGCTGTAATAAAGTACCATTAGCAGGGTGGCCTAGAACAACGCATTTTATTCTCTCACAGTTCTGGCGGCCAGAAGTTGCAAATCAAGGTGTCCAAACCAAAGCTCTTTAATGTTGGGCAAGTTACTTAATGTCCCTGTACCTCACTTTGCTCATCTGTCCAATGGGTGGGTAAGAGCACCCCAGGACACTCCTGGTGCTCTGCCCAGACCTTCAGGGATCCCTTTTACCCATTTTGTGTGTGCATCCCCCAGCTTCTGTGTGCTTTCCTTCTACCTGCTCTTATCTGTGACCTTCTTCAGACACCTGCTAATAGAGCTGCTTCGCCTGCAAGGGACATAGAGTTGGAAGTGCCCAGCACTGTGTGGTGCTCCCTGGAGCCAATGCACAGCATGCTGGTCTTCCCAGAGTGGAATACGGGCTTGCAGGGTTCCCACCTGAGGCTTTATAGGGAGATACAGGGCATGGAGTCTTCTAGGCAGGGTGATAACCGCATCCCAGTTTGCCCAGGCCTTTCCCAGTTTTAGCGCTGAAGTCCCCGTGAAGGTGGGTCACAGACACACTATCAAGTCACAGGAGCCTAGAAGGAGCCTTTCTGAGTGATCATCCTGCTCTTGGCATCAGGTTCATGCCTCTGTGCTCACACAGATGATGTGGGACCCTCGCCTTGGCTGCAACAGATGAGACCAGCGCTGTTGTGGATAAGCTTAGGGGGTTTCCAGGGCCTTCCATGCTTTTCTGCTGCCTGACCTCTCCCTTTGGCATCTGATGACAGCAAGCCTGAGTCAGGAGTGAGAATGATGAGGGCATCCTGGGCATTACTCCCCTTCATTGTGACTGCTGGGGATATTCCAGGAGGAATTCACTTTGGCACCGCTCAGGGAAGCTGTGAATGAAAGGCAGCTGCACGGACATCATAATCTTCATCCGGGAACAGGCAGGCCGCTCTGGCACCCGGCCTGCCCCGTCCATGTGGTGCCAACAGCTCCTGGGCAGACACAACCGGGAATTTTAAGGCAAGGCCTGTATTTGCAGTCCTCCCTGCTGGCCACAAACCGCGGCTTGTTAGTTTCAAAGGCTTGAGGCCAAATGTATCACTATAACAAGTTAGACCAGTTTATAAAAGAAGACCGAGGTAGGAGGTTTTGCCAGTATTTCTGTTTCACATCGTCTTGCTCTTTGATTTAAATGTTTTGGTGAACTGCCCTGATGGTCACGATGCTGGTGGCCAATGAAATCCTACCAAACCTTCCTGCACTAATTCTGCCCCGAACATGGTTGGAGAATCCTTAATGATCACAATGCAGTAATCTTCCACTTTTCACCATTCAGAACTACCGCAAAACTTTCCAAGCAATTGGCCTGATTCCCTGGCGGTGGGGGCAGGGTGCTGGCCTTCCCTCATCCTGGAACCCTGATATTTTGTAGAACTGCCACTTTGGAAGGTAGGATGTGGATAGACCAAAGCACAAGAACAATGCCTGATGGCATTTCTGTAACGCAAAAGCTTCATTTCTTAACCACTTCCTCTTTTTTTGTGGAATCAGAGGAAGTCTAGAAAAAAGGGGAACAGGAAATTCATTCCAGCATACGGAATAAAATCTGTCCTTCAACAAATGAAGGCTGAAAGGGACATGTGAACATTTCATCTTGCATGTTCCTGTTCTTAGACAATGCTAAGCTGTCATTTCAGAGGATATCCAGCCTCTTCGCTGTACCTCCAAATCCCAATTTTCTGTGAACAGGGACAGAGGAAGAACTGCTAACAAGGAAGGTACCAAGGTTTTGACAGCTTATTAGTTCTATTATTCTGACTCAGGCTCAGGGCTGCACCGGCCAGTAGAGTACAGGAGAGTCTGAGCAACACAGGGACTGGATAAATTTCTCCTATAAAATTCAATGCTGTTGTCAGCTTTGATTTGACCAAATGAAATCTCCAAATGACCAATGAGAGAAAGCACTGTCGTCTCACAAAACTGCCTTGAGTTATGATTTCAATAGATTCCAGCTACCATGCTTTTATTAAACTCCCAAATACCTGCAACTTTTGTTGGTATAATATTATTTCACTATCATTAAAAAAAAAAAACCAAAATCAGAATCATTTACATCTTGAGGCATGGCCAGTGAGTTACAGGCTTAAAGTTACCTTATTTGGTAAGAGTGAAAACCACCATATCCTTCCATTGTTTTTCCCAAGGAATCATATTGTTTTTCATTCCTATTTCTGGAGTTACTTTGTGAGGTTGAACATCTTTTTTTTTTTTTTTTTTGAGATGAAGTCTCGCTCTTGTCCCCTAGGCTGGAGTGCAATGGCACGATCTTGGCTCACTGCAACCTCCGCCTTCCAGTTTCAAGCAAGTCTCCTGCCTCACCCTCCCAAGTAGCTGGGATTACAGGTGCCTGCCACCATACCCAGCCAAATTTTGTATTTTAACTGGAGACAGGGTTTCACCATGTTGGCCAGGCTGGTCTCAAACTCCTGACCTCAGGTGACCCACTGGCCTCAGTCTCTCAAAGTGTTGCGATTACAGGAGTGAGCCACTGCGCCTGGCAAGGTTGAACATCTTATGTTTTTTAGCCATTTGCAATTCCTCCAGAGCCTTCGACCCACATCTGTTTTCTTAACTCTCTTCTAGAATCATTTTAGAATTATGGAGAATTATTAAGGGAAAGAGGAGAAGTGCATAGTAGGGGATGAAGGGGAAGAGGCGAAGCTAGGTGGGGAGCACTGTTCTCAAGTCCTGCCCCTACCCCTCTTACTTTTCTTTCCCCAGGGCTAGATTCCCTCCACCCCACTCCTATTTTTCCTCGAAGGCCATGTTAAGTCTCTTAGGATAAGTCCGTCTTCTCCTCTGATAACTTACTACTCTTGATCTTAGCCAGAACGCTGAGAAGCGATTCCTATAATAATTTGTTTTGCTTTTAATCATTTCAGGTAAAGAGAGAGGACCTTCAGTCTCGGATTCTGACCTCCTCTTACGCAAAACTTCCTCTGAAGACAAAGTATAGATGGTCCCAGTGTCCCTGTCTCATTTAAAAAGTAAAATACTGGTAGTGTAGTTTAGGATAAGCAAACTAAGTAATCAGATTCTGGCATTCTGAATCTTCCTTTTGCTTAGGAATTGCTAAGGCCAAGGGTTGTCTCTGGCTCAACATTTGCATGAATGTTCAGTCTCCTTTTGGGTCTGTGAGGAAGCAGATGCTATTGCGGGAGCCTCAGGGAGCCCTGCCCACACCTTCCTCTTCTCCTCCTTAAAGGTCACAATAGCTGGGTTCATCCCAGAGGTGGATGTCAAGTTTGCTTTTAAAATTGATTGTAACACTCAGTTCTTGCTGTCATCCTGTAGGAAATACCATGATTCAGTGGTAGCCTCCAAGTATATCACCCTGAAAACAATTCTGGTGGTCTCAAAACAGAAAGTACAGAGGCCCAACTAAGATGCTCAAATCTCATGGCTTATTAAATCAACATGAAACTCACGACAAGAAGCAAGGGGATAGGGATGGGTTAGGTCGTGTATCAGTCAGGGTTCTCTAGAGGGCAGAACTAATAGGATGTATATATATATATATATATATAAAGGGGAGTTTATTAAGTAGTATTAACTCACACAATCACAAGGTCCAACAACAGACCATCTGCAGGCTGAGGAGTGAGGAAGCCAGTCAGAGTCCCAAAGCTGAAGAACTTGGAGTCTGATGTTTGAGGGCAGGAAGCCTCCAACACAGGAGAAAAATGGAGGCTGGGAGGCTAAGCCAGTGTAGTCTTTTCACATTCTTCTGCCTGCTTTATATCCTGGCCACGCTGGCAGCTGATTAGATGGTGCCCACCTAGATTGAGGGTGGGTCTGCCTTTCCCAGCCCACTGACTCAAATGTTAATCTCCTTTGGCAACACACTCACAGACACACGCAGGATCGGTACTTTGCATCCTTCAGTCCAATCAAGTTGACACTCAGTATTAACCATCACAGGTAGCCACACTGAGTGTAGTGTGAAGGTGGGGTGGAAAGGCCACCCACCTCAATCCAGAGTTACATGATGAGTTCATGCATCCTATTTCTCTGCTGTCTGCATCACATCCCCCAACGAATGTTGAGCAGTGGCTCAGCAGGCAGAGGTGCCTGCAGTCAACACTTGCTTGTTTTATGGGAGAGATGCAGGAGCAGTTACTCCTGGTCACAGCAGCACAGTAGTTACCCCCTTTATCTGAGGTTTTCCTTTTTGCAGTTCCATTTACCCATGGTCTGAAAGTATTGAACAGAAATGAAATACTGAATGGAAAATTCCAGAAATAAACAATATCTAAGTTTTAAATCATGTACCATTCTGATTAGCGTGATGAAATCTTGCAGTGTTCGGCTCCATCCCACCTGAGATGTGAATCCTCCCTTTGTCCAGCGTCTCCACGCTGTAGATGCTTAGGAGTCATCTCGATTATCAGATCCACTGATGTATTGCAGAGCTTGCCTTCAGATCACCTTTATTTGACTTCATAATGCCCCAAAGCATAAGTAGTGATGTTGGCAGTTCAGATATGCCAAAGAGAAGCCATAAAATGTTTACTATAAGTGAAAAAGTGAAAGTTCTTGACTTAATAAGAAAAAGATCATAGGCTGAGGTTGCTAAGATCTATGGTAAAGATGAATCTTCTATCCATGAAATTGTGAAGAAAGAAAAAGAAGTGTGTGCTAGTCTTGCTGTTTCACCTTAAACTGCAAACGTTATGCCACAGTGCATGACAACAGAGCTCAGTTAAAATGAAAAATATATTAAATTTGTGGGTGGAAGACATGAACACACACGTGTCTTGGCTGATGGTGATCAGGTTCAGTACCATCTGCGGTTTACACATCCACTGGGGACCAGGGAACGTATCTCTTGTGGATAAAGGGGTACTCCTGTAGTTTGCCAACTAGTTCACTGAACAGTTATGGATCTTATCTGTGTTCCTTGAGCAGAGCATGTGAGTCCTGAATGGGACATACTGTTACCAATGGGTGGCCAGTAAAAGATAACAAAACCATCAGCTTAGAGTTGCTTGACCCCTTGCCTTATAACTTGATCTTTCCATCCTTTTCCATTCTTTTTTATCTAGAATTGTTCTTGCTACTCCATTCTTTTTAAAAACTCACACATCTCTTACATGTCACTAACTTATTATCTGTACTTGACATCTTTTATGGCTTCTGCTCATCTTACAAGCTACTTGCTTACTCATTCTCTGCACTTCACCTTTTCAGTTTTATGCAACCCATTTGTTTTCCTGTCTCCTATTGCAGAATTGAATATCCTCAATTAATATGACAAATTCACGTCGTAACTTCACTTTAGTGAAGGTGACAAATTTACAAAAAAAAAAGTGAATTAGAGTTGGCTTATACTTAAGGTATCTAGACATCACCTGCACGGAAGGTTTTGACAGAGCGCACACAGTGCAGTTCGCATCAGTCTCTGCCCACATCACCAGTGGCTGCCAAAGGCCCAGGGCTTACCTAGATTAGGGTTTGGAGGTGGGATCTGATCTAAAAAATACAAATAGGCTGAGAAATTGAGTATGTCCAGATGAGTGAGGCTCAGTGAAGAGAACTGGATGAGGGGGCGGAGCAAGATGGCCGAATAGGAACAGCTCCAGTGTCCATCTCCCAGCGCGAGCGACACAGAAGACCGGTGATTTCTGCATTTTCAACTGAGGTACTGGGGTCATCTCACTCGGGAGTGCCGGACAATTGGTGCTGGTCAGCTGCTGCAGCCTGACCAGCGAGGGCTGAAGCAGGGCGAGGCATCGCCTCACCTGGGAAGCGCCAGGGGGAAGGGAGTCCCTTTTCCTAGCCAGGGGAACTGAGACACACAACACCTGGAAAATTGGGTAACTCCCACCCCAATACTGCGCTGTAAGCACACCGGCACACCAGGAGAATATATCCCATACCTGGCCGGGAGGGTCCCACGCCCACGGAGCCTCCCTCCTTGCTAACACAGCAGTCTGTGGCAATCTAACCGCAAGGCAGCAGCGAGGCTGGGGGAGGGGCACCCACCATCGCTGAGGCCTAAGTAGGTAAACAAAACCACTGGGAAGCTCGAACTGGGTGGAGCTCACAGCAGCTCAAGGAAACCTGCCTGTCTCTGTAGACTCCGCCTCTGGGGACAGGACACAGCTAAAAAATAACAGGGGAAGCAGCAGAGGCCTGTGCAGACGCAAACGACTCTGTCTGACAGCTTTGAAGAGAGCAGTGGATCTCCCAACACGGAGGTTGAGATCTGAGAAGGGGCAGGCTGCCTGCCCAAGTGGGTCCCTGATGCCTGAGTAGCCTAACTGGGAGACATCCCCCACTAGGGGCAGTCTGACACCCCACACCTCACAGGGTGGAGTACACCCCTGAGAGGAAGCTTCCAAAGCAAGAATCAGACAGGTGCACTGGCTGTTCAGCAATATTCTATCTTCTGCCACCTCTGCTGCTGATACCCAGGCAAACAGGGTCTGGAGTGGACCTCAAGCAATCTCCAACAGACCTATAGCTGAGGGTCCTGACTGTCAGAAGGAAAACTATCAAACAGGAAGGACACCTATACCAAAACCCCATCAGTACGTCACCATCATCAAAGACCAGAGACAGATAAAACCACAAAGATGGGGAAAAAGCAGGGCAGAAAAGCTGGAAATTCAAAATATAAGAGCACATCTCCCCCTGCAAAGGAGCACAGCCCATCGCCAGCAACGGATCAAAGCTGGTCAGAGAATGATTTTGACGAGATGAGAGAAGAAGGCTTCAGTCCATCAAACCTCTCAGAGCTAAAGGAGGAATTACGTACCCAGCGCAAAGAAACTAAAAATCTTGAAAAAAGAGTGGAAGAATTGACAGCTAGACTAATGAATGCAGAGAAAGTCATAAACGAAATGACAGAGATGAAAACCATGACACGAGAAATACGTGACAAATGCACAAGCTTCAGTAACCGACTCGATCAACTGGAAGAAACAGTATCAGCGATTGAGGATCAAATGAATGAAATGAAGCGAGAAGAGAAACCAAAAGAAAAAAGAAGAAAAAGAAATGAACAAAGCCTGCAAGAAGTATGGGATTATGTAAAAAGACCAAATCTATGTCTAATTGGGGTGCCTGAAAGTGAGGGGGAAAACGGAACCAAACTGGAAAACACTCTGCGGGATATCATCCAGGAGAACTTCCCCAACCTAGCAGGGCAGGCCAACATTCAAATTCAGGAAATACAGAGAACGCCACAAAGATACTCCTCCAGAAGAGCAACTCCAAGACACATAATTGCCAGATTCACCAAACTAGAAATGAAGGAAAAAATCTTAAGGGCAGCCAGAGAGAAAGGTCGGGTTACCCACAAAGGGAAGCCCATCAGACTGACAGCAGATCTCTCGGCAGAAACTCTACAAGCCAGAAGAGAGTGGGGGCCAATATTCAATGTTCTTAAAGAAAAGAATTTTAAACCCAGAATTTCATATCCAGCCAAACTAAGTTTCATCAGTGAAGGAGAAATAAAATTCTTTACAGATAAGCAAATGCTTAGAGATTTTGTCACCACCAGGCCTGCCTTACAAGAGACCCTGAAGGAAGCACTAAACATGGAAAGGAACAACCGGTACCAGCCATTGCAAAAATATGCCAAAATGTAAAGACCATCGAGGCTAGGAAGAAACTGCATCAACTAATGAGCAAAATAACCAGTTAATATCATAATGGTAGGATCAAGTTCACACATAACAATATTAACCTTAAATGTTAATGGACTAAATGCTCCAATTAAAAGACACAGACTGGCAAACTGGATAAAGAGTCAAGACCCATCAGTCTGCTGTCTTCAGGAGACCCATCTCACATGCAGAGACATACATAGGCTCAAAATAAAGGGATGGAGGAAGATCTACCAAGCAAATGGAGAACAAAAAAAAGCAGGGGTTGCAATCCTAGTCTCTGATAAAACAGACTTTAAACCATCAAAGATCAAAAGAGACAAAGAAGGCCATTACATAATGGTAAAGGGATCAAT
>NW_022306776.1:0-1502 GCF_002776525.5 Piliocolobus tephrosceles | reverse complement strand
AAAAGACCAAATCTACGTCTGATTGGGGTGCCTGAAAGTGAGGGGGAAAATGGAACCAAATTGGAAAACACTCTTCAGGATATCATCCAGGAGAACTTCCCCCAACCTAGCAGGGCAGGCCAACATTCAAATTCAGGAAATACAGAGAACGCCACAAAGATACTCCTCCAGAAGAGCAACTCCAAGACACATAATTGCCAGATTCACCAAAGTTGAAATGAAGGAAAAAATCTTAAGGGCAGCCAGAGAGAAAGGTCGGGTTACCACAAAGGAAAGCCCATCAGACTGACAGCAGATCTCTCGGCAGAAACTCTACAAGCCAGAAGAGAGTGGGGGCCAATATTCAACGTTCTTAAAGAAAAGAATTTTAAACCCAGAATTTCATAACCAGCCAAACTAACTTTCATAAGTGAAGGAGAAATAAAATTCTTTACAGATAAGCAAATGCTTAGAGATTTTGTCACCACCAGGCGTGCCTTACAACAGACCCTGAAGGAAACCCTAAACATGGAAAGGAACAAACAGTACCAGCCATTGCAAAAACATGCCAAAATGTAAAGACCATCGAGGCAAGGAAGAAGTGCATCAAATAAGGAGCAAAATAACCAGTTAATATCATAATGGCAGGATCAATTTCACACATAAAATATTAACCTTAAATGTAAATGGACTAAATGCTCCAATTAAAAGACACAGACTGACAAACTGGATAAAGAGTCAAGACCCATCAGTCTGCTGTCTTCAGGAGACCCATCTCACATGCAGAGACATACATTGGCTCAAAATAAGGGGATGGAGGAAGATCTACCAAGCAAATGGAGAATAAAAAAAAAGCAGGGGTTGCAATCCTAGTCTCTGATAAAACAGACTTTAAACCATCACAATCAAAAGAGACAAAGAAGGACATTACATAACGGTAAAGGGATCAATTCAACAGGAAGAGCTAACTATCCTAAACATATATGCACCCAATACAGGAGCACCCAGATACATAAAGCAAGTCCTTAGAGATTTACAAAGAAACTTAGACTCCCATACAATAATAATGGGAGACTTCAACACTCTACTGTCAACATTAGACAGATCAACGAGTCAGAAAGTTAACAAGGATATCCAGGAATTGAACTCATCTCTGCACCAAGCGGACCTAATAGACATCTATAGAACTCCCCACACCAAGTCAACAGAATATACATTCTTCTCAGCACCACATCGCACTTATTCCAAAATTGAACACATAATTGGAAGTAAAGTACTCCTCAGCAAATGTAAAAGAACAGAAATTATAACAAACTGTCTCTCAGACCACAGTGCAATCAAACTAGAACTCAGGACTAAGAAACTCAATCTAAACCGCTCAACTACATGGAAACTGAACAACCTGCTCCTCAATGACTACTGGGTACACAACGAAATGAAAGCAGAAATAAAGATGTTCTTTGAAACCAATGAGAACAATGATACAACATACCAGAATCTCTGGGACACATTTAAAGCAGTGT
>NW_022306775.1:0-2742 GCF_002776525.5 Piliocolobus tephrosceles | reverse complement strand
CCTGGCTCTTCTCCTTCCTTGTCCTCCTCATGCAGTCTTGTTACTGGGTCCCCAAGGAACACTTGAGTAATAAACCTTTGCACATGAAAACGTGTATTACGGTCTGCTTATTCAAAATCTGCCTTGGAAACATGAACTGATCCTTTAAAATTATTGTTTATTTTATCAAAAACAATTCTCATCTAAAGACCACAGTAATACAAGGGGCTTATATTGTAAATCAATAGTGACCACAAATCCTCCCTTTTCATTCTTTCATCCTAGACAGAATGGGTATCCTTTTTACATGGTTTAACTGTATGGCATGTTTTTTCACATCACTAAACAATGTGCTGCTCTTACTTTATATGTCAGATTTTGTACCACCCACTTCCTAGGAGATATTAAGAAACAGCTCACATGTAATTTTCCTGTAGAAAGCTTCCATCCCCGTTCTCCGAAAAGCTTTGTGTTTTTGCTTAGTTTTTTACTTGTTTTTATTTTGGTCACCTCTACAACTTAAAGCACAATTCTTAGATCATTATCTTTTCATCTGTTGAAAACTTTCGAGATCTGCATTCCTAGAATCGTCTCTTCTTCAAGGGAAATCCCTCTAGACTCTTTGATCTGCTCCCATTTGAACTCTCCAGGACACCTTGCTGTCAGCACAGGACTTGCTTTTCCTGCTCTATTGAATTCACATCTTCCTTTTAATTAAATGAATCTCTTATTTCATGAAACTATAGACTCAAGTAATTTCCTAAGTGTACAAAGAAGGTAATTGTATTTTCATGTTGAAATTATCTTTATTCTGTCTTCTCATTTTATTATAGCTTGACACTACATTCTATTCTAGGTTGAAAATATTTTCCTCTCACAATTCTGAAGGTATCTTTTCATTTTCTTTCTGTATTCATTGTTGTTAAGAAAAAGGCTGAGCTCATTCAATTTTTCATATCTTCATAAATGACTATATTTTTTTCTTTTTTGGGAATTTTAGGGCCTTTATCTTTAGCATTCTGCAATTTGAAATTTATCTGTAGAACTTTTCTTTTTTTATTTTTATGCATCTTGCCTTTAATATGACCATGTATTCCTTCAGATATCAGAAATTTTCATTAATTACTTAAATTAATTATTGAATAAATTTTCCCCCATCAATTTTTTCTAGTCTCTCCTTCTGAAACTTCTATATGGTACATCCTCTTTGCTTCTAACTTCTTTCCTCATTTTCTGTGTCATCTTTTGTTATATCCTGTAGACATTTCTTTACCTTACTCTCCTGTATCATTTATCTTTTTGTTTTATTTTGAAAATGGTATTTTAATATCAGGTTTCATAACTTTCCTGTTTTGTAGTATCCTGTTCTTGTCTATACATAAAATGTTTATATTTTCCTGCACCTATTTTTAAAGTTCTTTTTCTTTTCTTTTAATTATCAGTGCTTTTCATGTTGCAAGGTTTCTTCAAAATTCTATGGATCCATCATTTGGGATTTATATTTGTGTGTAAAGCAAGAGAAGGGCCAACGTGCTCACAGTTTGTAGACAGGGTATTGACAGGGAGGCTTCACGTGATTGTGCTCCTGAGTGGACTGGTGGCTATGCCGGGGGAGCCCTTAATGTCAGATTAAGGAGGGCTCTCCTCAGCAGGGCCTTTACACAGACATTAAATACAGGAGAATATTTTGTCTAGCCCTAGATTCTTGACCATAAGTTGCTTTGTGTGTTACATGAATTGAACTACTCCCATGGATGTGTATTTATTTACCCCCACAATTTAAGTTTGGATGCTCACTCTGGCCCACACTGAAGTGAAGATTTCTGAATGTAAAGTGTCTCTGAAGCTCTGCTGGCAGCTGGGCATCCTCTGTGACTATTGCCCCAGGATGCATGCCCAAGGCTGGGACTGAATCTTTCAGTAGTACTTCTGACCCTTTCCATCTTCAAATAATTGTTGAAATTTTTTGTCCCAATATATGCTATATTTTTCCTCTATATACATACCTATGATAAAGTTCAATTTGTATTTTTTTTTTTTTTTTTTTTTTTTGAGACGGAGTCTCGCTCTGTCGCCCAGGCTGGAGTGCAGTGGCCGGATCTCAGCTCACTGCAAGCTCCGCCTCCCGGGTTTACGCCATTCTCCTGCCTCAGCCTCCCAAGTAGCTGGGACTACAGGCGCCCGCCACCTCGCCTGGCTAATTTTTTATTTTTTATTTTTTAGTAGAGACGGGGTTTCACCGGGTTAGCCAGGATGGTCTCTATCTCCTGACCTCGTGATCCGCCCATCTCGGCCTCCCAAAGTGCTGGGATTACAGGCTTGAGCCACCGCGCCCGCCCCAATTTGTAATTTATGAACAATAACAGATTGACAAATTAACAAATAAAATGGAACAGTTATAACAGTATGCCAGGATCACTACTCTTGGGCTTTGGGACCATTCTCTTCTATGGTCTGTTAAGGGTTAACGTCATTTTATACATTCCATTTTTATCTTTTTATGGAATACTGGAAAGGAGAAGCAATGATGTAGTGTTTCTATCTGCCTTCTTTACTTTTAGAAATTTACAGCTTCTACCATTACTGTTATTACTACTATGGATTCTAGTTATGGTACTACTATTAGCATGTAAGTGGACCTAATATTGGTTTATAGTATTGTTTTAGCCAGATCAGGCTGCAGTAGCAAAATATCATAAACTGGGTGGCTTGTAAACAACAGACATTTATTTCTCATAACTCTGCAGGCTAAGAACTCCAAGA
>NW_022306773.1:0-1087 GCF_002776525.5 Piliocolobus tephrosceles | reverse complement strand
ACATATTTATTTAATTATGTAGGTATATATAAGTAAATAATTGCGTAGATATTCAACTACGTAAGTAGTTAGGTAGATAGACGAATAGGATGACGGTCATTTAATACTATTGTATTCATTTTTGTTTCTCCTTCTTTTATATATTTGTTACTTTTCTTAAAACTTACTATTAATTTATATTACATTGTTAAATAATGTTGCGGAATGATAATCAAAAAAAAATATTTGAGCATTCTCAATACAACTCTTATATATTAATTTATTTTTTTACATTCTTGAAAACAATTACAATCATTATGCTTAAAAAAAAATGAAATGTTAAATAGGATTGTTTGATACGAGTATAATGCAATCGGCTTAGTCAAAATTTAAATATATATAGCTTTTTACAATTTTAAAGCTTTTTAACTTTTGTATGTAAAAAAAGTAAAAGGGATTTTTCCTCTCGACATTGTTAAATTTTTTGTATTTTATTACTTTGCTATTTTATTATTTTATTTGAGAGAAAACTTTTAACACTTCACTTTTGCAAGTATTAATAAGTTCATTGTGTACTGTTTATATACAAATGCATATATATATGAAAAGAACTTTATGCTTTTACACATATTTATATAAATCTACAATATGCACAACTTAACACATTTATAATTTTTTATAAATATTTTTAGTTCTACTTAACTTTCTTTTTACTTTTTTTCTTTACTGTATTATTATTTTTTATACCGTCTGTTTTTTTTTTTTTTTTTTTTTATGGTATTATTAATATATTTTTTTTTTAATTATCGTAATTGTACTTTTATTCATCTTACTGCTTAATGATCTCTTTATTGAGCTACTAGTTGTTTTTATTCTCTAATCATGTTTGTTAGCTCATTCTTTTACTAATAATTCATTTTTTGAGCTACAATATGTAAATACAGAAAAAAAAAGAACAAAATTGTGTAAGCCTCTTTTTGAAAGTAAAAAAAATGCTTTTATTTGAATTAAAAAAAAAAAAAATTAAAATTTTTTTGTTGTAATGATTAATGCTTCAATTAAAAAAAAAAAAAATAAAGCCAAATATCTTTTGTTTTAAAAAAAAAAA
>NW_022306772.1:0-3128 GCF_002776525.5 Piliocolobus tephrosceles | reverse complement strand
TACAAAGAGTCTTAGCAAAGGGGCATATCAGGATATTATATCCCATACCTGGCCAGGAGGGTCCCACACCGGCCTGTGGAGCCTCCCTCATTGCTAGCACAGCAGTCTGTGATCTAACTGCAAGGCAGCAGAGAGGCTGGGGGAGGGGTGCCCACCATTGCTGAGGCTTAAGTAGGTAAACAAAGCTGCTGGGAAGCTCGAACTGGGTGGAGCTCACAGCAGCTCAAGGAGCCCTGCCTGTCTCTGTAGACTCCACCTCTGGGGACAGGGCACAGCTAAACAACAAAGACAAGAACAACAAAGCAGCAGAAACCTCTGCAGATGCAAAGGACTCTGTCTGACAGCTCTGAAGAGAGCAGTGAATCTCCAAAAACAGAGGTTGAGATCTGAGAACAGACAGACTGCCTGCTCAAGTGGGTCCCTGACCCCTGAGTAGCCTAACTGGGAGACATCCCAACTAGGGGCAGACCAACAACCCACACCTCACACGGGGGAGTGCACCCCTGAGAGGAAGCTTCCAAAGCAAG
Source organism: Piliocolobus tephrosceles (assembly GCF_002776525.5). NCBI lineage: Eukaryota > Metazoa > Chordata > Mammalia > Primates > Cercopithecidae > Piliocolobus > Piliocolobus tephrosceles. The sequence continues at coordinate 2,601 of NW_022306772.1, read as the reverse complement.
AATCAGACTGGTACCTCTCTATTCAGCAATATTCTATCTTCTGCAGCATCTGCTGCTGATACTCAGGAAAACAGAGCCTGGAGTGACCTCAAGCAATCTCCAACAGACCTACAGCTGAGGGTCCTGACTGGTAGAAGGAAAACTAACAAACAGGAAGGACACTCACACCAAAACCCATCAGTATGTCACCATCATCAAAGACTAGAGGCAGATAAAACCACAAAGATGGGGGAAAAGCAGGGCAGAAAAGCTGGAAATTCAAAAAATAAGAGCGCATCTCCCGCTCCAAAGGAACACAGCTCATCGCCAGCAACAGATCAAAGCTGGTCAGAGAATGACTTTGACGAGATGAGAGAAGAAGGCTTCAGTCCATCAAACTTCTCAGAGCTAAAGGAGGAATTACGTACCCAGCGCAAAGAAACTAAAAATCTTGAAAAAAGAGTGGAAGAATAGATAACTAGAATAATTAATGCAGAGAAGGCCATAAATGAACTGACAGAGATGAAAACCATGACATGAGAAATACGTGACAAATGCACAAGTTTCAGTAACCGACTCGATCAACTGGAAGAATATCAGTGATTGAGGATCAAATGAATGAAATGAAGTGAGAAGAGAAATCTAAAGAAAAAAAAAGAAAAAGAAATGAACAAAGCATGCAAGAAGTATGGGATTATGTAAAAAGACCAAATCTACGTCGGATTGGGGTGCCTGAAAGTGAGGGAGAAAATGGAACCAAGTTGCAAAACACTCTTCGGGATATCATCCAGGAGAACTTCCCCAACCTAGCAGGGCAGGCCAACATTCAAATTCAGGAAATACAGAGAACGCCACAAAGATACTCCTCCAGAAGAGCAACTCCAAGACACATAATTGCCAGATTCACCAAAGTTGAAATGAAGGAAAAAATCTTAAGGGCAGCCAGAGAGAAAGGTCGGGTGACCCACAAAGGGAAGCCCATCAGACTAACAGCAGATCTCTCGGCAGAAACTCTACAAGCCAGGAGAAAGTGGGGGCCAATATTCAACATTCTTAAAGAAAAGAGTTTTAAACCCAGAATTTCATATCTAGCCGAACTAAGTTTCATAAGTGAAGGAGAAATAAAATCCTTTACAGATAAGAAAATGCTCAGAGATTTTGTCACCACCAGGCCAGCCTTACTAGAGACCCTGAAGGAAGCACTAAACATGGAAAGGAACAACCGGTATCAGCCATTGCAAAAACATGCCAAAATGTAAAGTCCATTGAGGCTAGGAAGAAACTGCATCAACTAACAAGCAAAATAATCAGTTAATATCATACTGGCAGGATCAAGTTCACACATAACAATATTAACCTTAAATGTAAATTAACTAAATGCTCCAATTGAAAGACACAGACTGGCAAATTGGATAAAGAGTCAGGACACATCAGTTTGCTGTATTCAGGAGACCCATCTCACATGCAGAGATATACATAGGCTCAAAATAAAGGGATGGAGGAAGATCTACCAAGTAAATGGAGAACAAAAAAAGCAGGGGTTGCAATCCTAGTCTCTGATAAAACAGACTTTAAACCATCAAAGATCAAAAGAGACAAAGAAGGACATTACATAACAAAGGGATCAATTCAACAGGAAGAGCTAACTATCCTAAATATATATGCACCCAATACAGGAGCACCTAGATTCATAAAGCAAGTCCTTGGAGACTTACAAAGAGACTTAGACTCCCATACAATAATAATGGGAGACTTCAACACTCCACTGTCAACATTAGTCAGATCAATGAGACAGAAAGTTAACAAGGATATCCAGCAATTGAACTCAGCTCTGCACCAAGTGGACCTAATAGACATCTACAGAACTCTCCACACCAAATCAATAGAATATACATTCTTCTCAGCACCACATCACACTTATTCCAAAATTGACCACATAATTGGAAGTAAAGCACTCCTCAGCAAATGTACAAGAACAGAAATTATAACAAACTGTCTCTCAGACCACAGTGCAATCAAACTAGAACTCAGGACTAAGAAACTCAATCAAAACCATTCAACTACATGGAAACTGAATAACTTGCTCCTAAATGACTACTGGGTACATAACGAAATGAAGGCAGAAGTAAAGATGTGCTTTGAAACCAATGAGAACAAAGATATGACATACCAGAATCTCTGGGACACATTTAAAGCAGTGTGTAGAGGGAAATTTATAGAACTAAATGCCCACAAGAGAAAGCTGGAAAGATCTAAAGTTGACACTCTAACATCACAATTAAAAGAACTAGAGAAGCAAGAGCAAACACAATCAAAAGCTGGTAGAAGGCAAGAAATAACTAAGATCAGAGCAGAACTGAAGGAGATAGAGACACATAAAACCCTCCAAAAAATCAATGAATCCAGGAGTTGGTTTTTTGAAAAGATCAACAAAATTGATAGACCACTAGCAACACTAATAAAGAAGAAAAGAGAGAAGAATCAAATAGATGCAATAAAAAATGATAAAGGGGATATCACCACCGACCCCACAGAAATACGAACTGCCATCAGAGAATACTATAAACAGCTCTATGCAAATCAACTAGAAAATCTAGAAGAAATGGATAATTTCCTGGACAC
>NW_022306771.1:0-1583 GCF_002776525.5 Piliocolobus tephrosceles | reverse complement strand
AATCGAATGGAATGGAATATGGAATGGAATGGAAAGGAAAGTAATGGAATGGAATATGAATGGAATGAAATGGAATGTAGTGGAATGAAATGGAATGGAATGGAATGGAATGGAATGGAATGGAATATGGAATGGAAAAGAATGTGATATGGAATAGAACACGGAATGAAATAATGAATGGAATGCAATGGAATGTAATATAATGGAATTAACTCTAAAAGAATATGGAATGGAATGTGTTGTGTAATGGAATGGAATGGAACATGGAATGAAACGATATATGTAATGGAATGAAATGGAAGGGAAAGGAATGCAATGGAATATGGAATAGAGTGGAATGGAATGGAATGGAATGAAATGGAATGGAATGGAATGGAATGGAATGGAATATTGAATGGAATAGAATGGAATGGAATGGAAGGAAATGCAATGGAGTGGAATGGCATGAAATATGGAATGGAGTATGGAATGGTATACAGAATGAAACTGAATGCATTAGAGTATGGAATGGAATGGAATGGAGTATGGAATGGAATGGAATACGGAATGGATAGGAATGGAATGGAATATGGAGTAGAATGGAATATGGAATGGAATGGAATATGGAATGGAATGGAATATGAAATGAAATATAGAATGGAATGGAATGCAAAATGGAATGGAATGGAATGAAACATGTAATGAAATTGAATGGAACAGAATGGAACGGAATATAATGTGGAATGGAATGGAGTGGATTGGAATATAGAATGGAATGGAATGAAATGTGGAATGAATTGGAATGGAATGGAATGGAATGGAATGGAATGGAATGGAATGCAATATGGAATGGAAGGGAATACGGAATGCAATGGAATATGAAATGGAATGCAAAACGGAATGTAATGGAATGGAATGGAATATGGATTTGAATGGAATGAAACGGAACAGAAAGGAATGGAACGGAACGGAACATGAAATATAAAGGCATGGAATGGAATGAAATGAATTATGGAATGGAATGGAATATGGAATGGAAAGAAATATGGAAATGAATGAAATGGAATGGAATGAATGGAAAGGAATGGAATATAAAATGAATTGGAATATAAAGAAATGGAATATGGAATGGAAAGGAATGGAATATGGAATTTAATGGGACGATGAATGGAATGTTATATGGAATGGAATAGAATGGAACGGAATGGAATGAAATATTGAATGGAATGGAATGGAATGGAATGTGGAAGGGAATGGAATGGAATGGACTACGGAATGGAATGCAATGGAATGGAATGGAATGTTATATGAATTGGAATAGGATGGAATGGAATGGAATGAAATGTGGAATGTAATTGAATGGAATATGCGATGGAATGGAATCTGGAATGGAATGGGATATGGAACGGTATGCAAAAGAAGGGAATCTGGAATGGAATAGAATGGAATATGGAATGGAATATAGAATGGAATGGAATATGGAATGGAATGGAATTGAACGGAACGGACCTTAACAGAATGTAACGAGATATGAAATGGAATGGAAGGGAATTGAATGGAATAGAAAGCTATGGAATACGGAATTGAATGGATTATGGAATAGA
>NW_022306770.1:8163-12260 GCF_002776525.5 Piliocolobus tephrosceles | reverse complement strand
GATATCCAGGAATTGAACTCATCTCTGCACCAAGCGGACCTAATAGACATCTATAGAACTCTCCACCCCAAGTCAACAGAATATACATTCTTCTCAGCATCACATCACCTTTATTCCAAAATTGACCACATAATTGGAAGTAAAGCACTCCTTAGCAAATGTAAAAGAACAGAAATTATAACAGTCTCTGAGGCCACAGTGCAATCAAACTAGAACTCAGGACTAAGAAACTCAATCAAAACCGCTCAGCTACATGGAAACTGAACAACCTGCTCCTGAATGACTACTGGATACATAACAAAATGAAGGCAGAAATAAAGATGCTCTTTGAAACCAATGAGAACAAAGATACAACATACCAGAATCTCTGGGACACATTTAAAGCAGTGTGTAGAGGGAAATTTATAGCACTAAATTCCCACAAGAGAAAGTAGGAAAGATCTAAAATTGACACCCTAACATCACAATTAAAAGAACTAGAGACACAAGAGCAAACACATTCAAAAGGTAGCAGAAGGCAAGAAATAACTAAGGTCAGAGCAGAACTGAAGGAGATAGAGACACAAAAAACGCTTCAAAAAATCAGTGAATCCAGGAGCTGGTTTTTCTGCAGTGGCTAATCTCTAATTAATGCTATCCGATGTATTTTTTGTTTTTATGCGTTTGCTTCCAAGCAACATGTTCAATCTTTCCTCTGTCTCCTTAAGCATGTGCAATACAGTTATAATAACTGTTTTAAAGTCCTTACCTACTAATTCTAGCATTTGTGTAATTTTTGAATCTCTATCTATTGATTTGTTTTAATTCTTATTATGGGCTATACATCACCGCTTCCTTGCAACCCTGGTACTTTTTTATTTGATCTGGAAGTTCCAAGTATTACCTTGTTAGGTACTGGAAACTCTTGAACTTTCTTCTGAGTTGCAATTAAGTTACTTTGAAACACTTTGATCCTTTCACGACTTGCATTTAAGCTGTGCTAGATGATCAGAGCAGGTTTAGTTTATAGCCTATCTTTCTGCATTACTGTAGCAATGTCATTCTGAGTACTCTTTTTTATACCTTGTGATTTACAAGCTTTTCCACTTTGACTGGTGGAAGCATGAACTGTTCCTGGCCCTGTAGGAGATACGGTGATTGTTCTCTCTATTTCTTTTAGAGAGTGTCTTAATACATTTTTGTGTTGCTATTACAGAATACCTGAGGCTGGGTAATTCATTTTAAAAAGTGGTTTATTTGGTTTACCGCTCTGTAGGCTGAAAAGTTTAAGATTGGCCAGTGGCATCTGTTGAGGTCCTCATGCTGTTTCCACTCATTGTGAAAAGCAGAAGGGGAGTGGGCATGTGAAAAGAGATCACATGGTAAGAGAGAAAGCACAAGAGAGAAACAGAGGAAGCCCAACTCTATTTAACAACCCCCTCTTGTGGGAACTAATCCACTCCCTCAGGAACTAATTCATTCCCACAAGCAAGAACTCCCTCACCCTAGTGGGAAAGCATTAATCTGTTCATGAAGGATCCGCCTCCCTCACCCACATACCTCCCAATAGGCCTCACCTCCAACTCTGCCACGTTGGAGATCAAATTTCAACATGAGTTTTGGGTAGTTTTGAAGGTCTCTGAAAGAGTGAGCTTTTGCCCTACTCACAAGTTGAGAACTTAGCCTGCCACAATTTCAGGGATGTTAAGAGAAGACAGTTTGCCAATTCTCATAGGGCAATGTAAAGAGGGCCAGGCAACTCCCACACATGCTGTAGGTTGTATTATAGGAGAGAAACCCAGAATCTAGATCTTTTATATTGGACAGTAAGCATATCTGTCCTTTGCTTCTAAAGAAGAAACTGTATCTGTCTTCTAAGGCAGTTCACAACAACAAAAATATCCTTAATAAGATATACCAGAACAAAGGCAGTTCTTGACTCTGTAAGATGTGCAAAAATGTAAGAGACTGCTATGGACTGAATTATGTCTCTATAAAATTCATATTTTGAACTCTAATCCCCAAAGCAACTGTATTTGGAGATAAGGCCTTTAAAGAGGTAATTAAAATTAAATGAGGTCATAAGGGTGGAGTTCTAATCCAAAAGGACTGGTGGTGTCCTTATAAGAGGCAGAGAAACCAGAGATCTCTTTCTGCACATGCCCAGAGAAAAGACCATGTGAGGAAGCAGTGAGAAGGCAGCCATCTGCAAGCCAAGAAAAGAGGCCTCAGGAAAACCCAACTCTGCTGGCACCTTGACCTTGGACTTCTAGCCTCCAGAACTGTGAGCAAATAAATTTCTGTTGCTCAAGCCATCCAGTCTGTGGTATTTTGTTACAGCAGCCCTGGCGGACTAACAGAGACTCATAGAGGAATGTCTCCAAAATAGTTCCTCCCTTCACTTCAGGTAATTTCCTCAGAAATCTGTATTGATCTATACGTAGCAGAAGACTTGGGAACCCTCTGCAGATCCATGAAGTTCTCTTATTGTGCAACTCTTTTTTCTCTGATATACACCCCAGCAAATTCCAGCTGTTTTGGCCTTCCCAGAGCCCTAGGCTCCATTTCCTCAACTCAGGGTGACCTCCAGGTTCTGCTTTATCTCCCCATTCCTGTGCTAGGCTTAAGAACTATCTCCAGACAGTAAGTTGGGCAATCATAGGCTCACACCATTTGCTTTCCTTCTTTTGGGGATCACTATCCTGTGCTACTTGGTATAGTGTCTGTAAACCATTTTTAAATATATGTCTTTTTCCATTTTAAAAGTTGTTTTAGACAGAGAGGTAAATTCAGCCCTGGATTCAAGAGGACGCATCTCATCCTAAAGAATAAACGATTTCTTTTAACCTTAGGAAAACAAAAATCAAAGCTGAATTAGTAATTAGTCTGGAACTTAAGGGATTCATCATAGTTTTAATTCAACCACTTCTCAGACTTAAGAATGCATATCAAATATCCTGAGTATTTATGCCTCATTTTCGCATTTGTAGCATTCGTAAGAAAATAAATAACTAAGCCTTCCAAGTAGAATATTGATGTGGTTAGAGAAAATGTTATGAAAGAGATTTGAGCTCTCTGAAAGGAAGTTTATATACAAACATGAGGTTTCTGAATTATTAACAAGGCCTGGAAAGTTCAAATTACATTACGCAGTTTGGCAAAATATCAAGAAAGATTATAGTAAGCACAAAACCTCTCTCCTGCTATTTGGGTGTTGTAGTAAAACTCCAGGGTACCATTTCTTTTCTTTATTTTTAATTGTTGATAACTGAAAGTAAACCAATCTTCACCCTTTCTATCTCTACTTCCAACCATGTATATTTGAGTTTTTCATGTTCCTTTTATTAAAAAGAAAATAAAAACCAGGGAGAAGTGGTTGAGTTCAAATTAGAACATGTAATGGAAATTAAACCCAGACAAAATTTGAGTCCTGTGATGTAGAAAGTTTTTCTTTTATGATTTCAAAATTGATGTCAACAGATAATAAAATATTGCATTTGGTCCAGACCACTTAATGAAATATTGGGAAATTGTATCAGGAGACACAAATAACTTGGAAAAATAAAGGAAGATGAAGAGGGACAAGAGGCAGCGAAGAGATTAGAGTGAGGTACCTTTGCCTTGGGAAGAGCAACTACTTAAGAAACACTTTTTAGAAAAGTCACTCTTCTGCCTCAAAGGAAAGTTGTCATCCTGGAGAGTACACTGTGAAACTGTTTTTTAAATGCTTTTCAAAATCTGTAGCTACAAAATATGATCACTTACAAGCATTTCAGAAAAACAGCTTCTCTTCCCACACACTCACATTGGCAAAAAAAAAAAAGGTAAGGAAGAACTGGTTTGTAAGGGACCCGTGGCTGCTTTTTAAGTAAAACTTTTCATTTTTAATGAACAAAAAGAAAACTTCAATATTTCCTTATTTTGCTTTCTGTGTAACCCTGTCTGATAGGAGTTAGTAGTTTACATTAGAAGAGACTGGCTTTCTGCTTCTCTCAATGGAAAAATACATTGCCACACAAGGAAAAAAAAAGGAAGGAAGGAAGGAAGGAAGGAAGGAAGGAAGGAAGGAAGGAAGGAAGGAAGGGAGGGAGGGAGGGAGGGAGGGAGGGAGGGAGGGA
>NW_022306770.1:2970-8063 GCF_002776525.5 Piliocolobus tephrosceles | reverse complement strand
GGGGGGAGGGAGGGAGGGAGGGAGGGGGGGGGGGGGGGGGGGGGGGGGGGAAGGGAAGGGAAGGAAAGTAGGGAGGGAGGGAAAGAAAATTCTCTAGGACAGAAATTAGCAAGCTACTGTCCTGCCACCTGTTTTGTAAGTAAAGTTTTATTAGAAAATATTGTCTGAGGCTGTCTTTGCAATTCAATGACAGAGTTAACACTTGCAACAGAAACATTGCACCTAGAAAGTCAAAAAATATTTACTCTGTGGTTCTTTTTAGAAATAGTTTGTTGGCACCTGCTCTAAGAGACCATCTTCCATGCCTAATAATAAAAGGCTTCATTCTGAACAAAGCCGTTCCCTTTTTATTTATTATTTATGTATTTATTTATTTTTGAGACAGAGTCTCACTCTGTTGCCCAGGCTGGAGTGCAGTGGCCCAGTCTCTGCTCACTGCAAACTATGCGTCCCAGGTTCAAGCGATTCTCCTGTCTCAGCCTCCTGAGTAGCTGGGATTACAGGTATGTGCCACCATGCCAAGCTAATTTTTTTATTTTTAGTACAGACGAGGTTTCACTGTGTTGGCCAGGCTGGTCTCAAACTCCTAACCTCAAGTGATCCTACTGCCTTGGCCTCCCAAAGTGCTAGGATTATAGGCATGAGCCACTGCACCCAGCTCATTTCCTTTTTAAAGTCCTAAGTGAAGTATGCTAAATAAAGGAGTTGTACTTGTTCTTCATCCTATTGGTTAATATGTTGTGGCATTTAATTACTTTTGCGTATTTCTCTGGAGCACCAGAATATTTTGATAAACTACAATTGCTGTTGCTAGAATAAAATTGATATTTTACTTCAAATTTATTTTCTGTTATTCTTGCTAATTGGAAATATAATGGAGAACTGGTAAATTTCAGTTTTCATTAAATGTTGTCTTTCCTCAGTGAGTGCCTGTAATTACTCCGACTAGTTGTAATTAAAGATAGATTGTTTCGTGTTTTAGTTTTGTCACCCTTCCTTTCTCTTACATAGTCTTTCACAAAGATGATATCAAATAGTCAAATGAATAAATGATGAGATTAGGAAATAAGGGAGAAAAATTGGACCTACTGAATAATTTAGCCATGGATTATTGAGTTAATGATACAGAAGTTTGAATTTTAAATTTCTGTAATTATTTGTCTCTTCTATCATGGGTTACAGAAGCTATATCTCCTCTGCATACATAACTTAGGGACTGTGAGGTGGTTAAACATCATTGACATTTTTTAAAACACAGATTATTTTACTTCTAGTTCTTTGCACATGCAGTTCCACAAACACACTTCCTATCCCCCCTCTTTGCACATTTAGCTTCCATTTAAAGTTGTTCTGGACTTAAAGTCCTTTTCCTCCAGGCAAGTGCTATCTAGCATAACATTTACCACACAACAAATAATTATTTGGTTTATCTCCCTTAATAGAGTGTTTGTTTCTCCTTTACTTGAGGGCTAGGACTGAATCTCTCTTGCTTACTGCTGCATCTCCAATAACCAAGAGAGTACCTGTAGTAGTTTCCTGTTGCTGCTGTAATAAATCAATACAAATTTAGTATCTTTAAACAAAATAAATGAATTGTCTTACAGTTCTGGAGGTCCAAAGTCTGACACGGGTCTCACTGGAGTAACATCAAGGTTTGACAGAGTTTCATTCCTTCTGGAGACTCTAGGGAAGAATCTGTTTTCTTGTCTTTTGCAGCTTCTAGAGGCTGCCTGCCTTCCTTGGCTCATGGCCCCTTCTTCCACCGTCAAAGCCAACAACATCAAGCTGAGTACTTCCCATACTGTCATTTCTCCAGTTCTCTCTTCTATAGTCACATTTTTCTCTCTCTCTTTTAAGGATCTTTGTGATTACATTGGGCTCACACACATAATCCAGGAAAATCTCACTATTTTTAGGTCAGTTGATTAGCAATCTTAATTTAATCTGCAACCTAAATTCCCCTTTGCCATGCAACATGACATATTCAAAGTTTCTGGGGATTAGGACATGGACTTTATTTGAGGGGCCATTAACTTGCCTAGCACAGTACCTGACACATAAAAGGCTTTCAAATAAAAGTAGCTGAATAAAAGAACACATGAATAAATAAATGAATAAATTAAGCAGTAAGTGAAAGCTGTGGCAATGATAGAGAGATATGGGATGATGTCCAGGGAATAGATCTGTGTATGAGCCTCCAAAAAAAAAAAAAAAAAAAAAAAAGCAAAGTAAACAAAACCTTGAAAAACAGTGTTTAAAGCTAAAGGATATCTTTGGGGTTACAAAGCCTGTAATTTCTAAGAGGAGAAAGTATCTGAAGCCTGACCTGAGAATTCATCTGCTTCATTCCATTGAAAAAAGCAATACAGCATAGGACAGATTCTCAAACTTCAGTGTGCACCAGAGACATCTGAAGGACGTGTTAAAACATAGATTTCTGGGCCCAAATCCAGTAGTATCTAGCTCAGTACATCTGTAGTAAGGTACAAGAATTTGTACTTCTGAGGGGGGCGGAGCAAGATGGCCGAATAGGAACAGCTCCAGTCTCCATCTCCCAGCACGAGTGACACAGAAGACCGGTGATTTCTGTATTTTCAACTGAGGTACTGGGGTCATCTCACTCGGGAGTGCTGGACAATCGGTGCTGATCAGCTGCTGCAGCCTGACCAGCGAGAGCTGAAGCAGAGTGAGGCATCGCCTCACCTGGGAAGCGCAAGGGGGAAGGGAGTCCCTTTTCTTAGCCAGGGGAACTGAGACACACAACACCTGGAAAATCGGGTAACTCCCACCCCAATACTGCGCTGTAAGCACACTGGCACACCAGGAGAATATATCCCACACCTGGCCGGGAGGGTCCCACGCCCACAGAGCCTCCCTCCTTGCTAACACAGCAGTCTGCGGCAATCTAACCGCAAGGCAGCAGCGAGGCTGGGGGAGGGGCGCCCGCCATCGCTGAGGCTTAAGTAGGTAAACAAAGCCGCTGGGAAGCTCCAACTGGGTGGAGCTCACAGCAGCTCAAGGAAACCTGCCTGTCTCTGTAGACTCCGCCTCTGGGGACAGGGCTCAGCAAAAGCAGCAGAGGCCTGCGCAGACGCGAACGACTCTGTCTGACAGCTTTGAAGAGAGCAGTGGATCTCCCAACACGGAGGTTGAGATCTGAGAAGGGGGAGACTGCCTGCTCATGTGGGTCCCTGACCCCTGAGTAGCCTAACTGGGAGACATCCCCCACTAGGGGCAGTCTGACACCCCACACCTCACAGGGTGGAGTACACCCCTGAGAGGAAGCTTCCAAAGCAAGAATCAGACAGGTGCACTCACTGTTCAGCAATATTCTATCTTCTGCAACCTCTGCTGCTGATACCCAGGCAAACAGGGTCTGGAGTGGACCTCAAGCAATCTCCAACAGACCTATAGCTGAGGGTCCTGACTGTCAGAAGGAAAACTATCAAACAGGAAGGACACCTATACCAAAACCCCAGCAGTACGTCACCATCATCAAAGACCAGAGGCAGATAAAACCACAAAGATGGGGAAAAAGCAGGGCAGAAAAGCTGGAAATTCAAAAAATAAGAGCGCATCTCCCCCTGCAAAGGAGCACAGCCCATCACCAGCAACGGATCAAAGTTGGTCAGAGAATGACTTTGACGAGATGAGAGAAGAAGGCTTCAGTCCATCAAACTTCTCAGAGCTAAAGGAGGAATTACGTACCCAGCGCAAAGAAACTCAAAATCTTGAAAAAAGAGTGGAAGAATTGACAGCTAGACTAATTAATGCAGAGAAGGTCATAAACGAAATGACAGAGATGAAAACCATGACACGAGAAATACGTGACAAATGCACAAGCTTCAGCAACCGACTCGATCAACTGGAAGAAAGAGTATCAGCGATGGAGGATCAAATGAATGAAATGAAGCGAGAAGAGAAACCAAAAGAAAAAAGAAAAAGAAATGAACAAAGCCTGCAAGAAGTATGGGATTATGTAAAAAGACCAAATCTACGTCTGATTGGGGTGCCTGAAAGTGAGGGGGAAAATGGAACCAAATTGGAAAACACTCTTCAGGATATCATCCAGGAGAACTTCCCCAACCTAGCAGGGCAGGCCAACATTCAAATTCAGGAAATACAGAGAACGCCACAAAGATACTCCTCCAGAAGAGCAACTCCAAGACACATAATTGCCAGATTCACCAAAGTTGAAATGAAGGAAAAAATCTTAAGGGCAGCCAGAGAGAAAGGTCGGGTTACCCACAAAGGGAAGCCCATCAGACTGACAGCGGATCTCTCGGCAGAAACTCTACAAGCCAGAGAGAGTGGGGGCCGATATTCAACGTTCTTAAAGAAAAGAATTTTAAACCCAGAATTTCATATCCAGCCAAACTAAGTTTCATGAGTGAAGGAGAAATAAAATTCTTTACAGATAAGCAAATGCTTAGAGATTTCGTCACCACCAGGCCTGCCTTACAAGAGACCCTGAAGGAAGCCCTAAACATGGAAAGGAACAACTGATACCAGCCATTGCAAAAACATGCCAAAATGTAAAGACCATCGAGGCTAGGAAGAAACTGCAACAACTAATGAACAAAATAACCAGTTAATATCATAATGGCAGGATCAAGTTCACACATAACAATATTAACCTTAAATGTAAATGGACTAAATGCCCCAATTAAAAGACACAGACTGGCAAACTGGATAAAGAGTCAAGACCCATCAGTCTGCTGTCTTCAGGAGACCCATCTCACATGCAGAGACATACATAGGCTCAAAATAAATGGATGGAGGAAGATCTACCAAGCAAATGGAGAACAAAAAAAAGCAGGGGTTGCAATCCTAGTCTCTGATAAAACAGACTTTAAACCATCAAAGATCAAAAGAGACAAAGAAGGCGACTACATAATGGTAAAGGGCTCAATTCAACAGGAAGAGCTAACTATCCTAAATATATATGCACCCAATACAGGAGCACCCAGATTCATAAAGCAAGTCCTTAGAGACTTACAAAGAGACTTAGACTCCCATACAATAATAATGGGAGACTTCAACACTCCACTGTCAACATTAGACAGATCAATGAGACAGAAAGTTAACAAGGA
>NW_022306770.1:0-2870 GCF_002776525.5 Piliocolobus tephrosceles | reverse complement strand
CATACAATAATAATAGGAGACTTCAACACTCCACTGTCAACATTAGACAGATCAACGAGACAGAAAGTTAACAACGATATCCAGGAATTGAACTCATCTCTGCACCAAGCGGACCTAATAGACATCTATAGAACTCTCCACCCCAAGTCAACAGAATATACATTCTTCTCAGTACCACATCACACTTATTCCAAAATTGACCACATAATTGGAAGTAAAGCACTCCTCAGCAAATGTAAAAGAACAGAAATTATAACAAACTGTCTCTCAGACCACAGTGCAATCAAACTAGAACTCAGGATTAAGAAACTCAATCAAAACCGCTCAACTACATGGAAATTGAACAACCTGCTCCTGAATGACTACTGGGTACATAACGAAATGAAAGCAGAAATAAAGATGTTCTTTGAAACCAATGAGAACAAAGATACAACATACCAGAATCTCTGGGACACATTTAAAGCAGTGTGTAGAGGGAAATTTATAGCACTAAATGCCCACAAGAGAAAGCAGGAAAGATCTAAAATTGACACTCTAACATCACAATGAAAAGAACTAGAGAGGCAAGCGCAAACACATTCAAAAGCTAGCAGAAGGCAAGAAATAACTAAGATCAGAGCAGAACTGAAGGAGATAGAGACACAAAAAACCCTCCAAAAAATCAATGAATCCAGGAGTTGGTTTTTTGAAAAGATCAACAAAATTGACAGACCACTAGCAAGACTAATAAAGAAGAAAAGAGAGAGGAATCAAATAGATGCAATAAAAAATGATGAAGGGGATATCACCACCGACCCCACAGAAATACAAACTACCATCAGGGAATACTATAAACACCTCTATGCAAATCGACTAGAAAATCTAGAAGAAATGGATAATTTCCTGGACACTTACACTCTCCCAAGACTAAACCAGGAAGAAGTTGAATCCCTGAATAGACCAATAGCAGCCTCTGAAATTGAGGCAATAATTAAGAGCCTACCCACCAAAAAAAGCCCAGGACCAGATGGATTCACAGCTGAATTCTACCAGAGGTACAAGGAGGAGCTGGTACCATTCCTTCTGAAACTATTCCAATCAATAGAAAAAGAGGGAATCCTCCCTAACTCATTTTAGGAGGCCAACATCATCCTGATACCAAAGCCTGGCAGAGACACAACAAAAAAAGAGAATTTTAGACCAATATCCCTGATGAACATCGATGCAAAAATCCTCAATAAAATATTGGCAAACCGGATTCAGCAGCACATCAAAAAGCTTATCCACCATGATCAAGTGGGCTTCATCCCTGGGATGCAAGGCTGGTTCAACATTCGCAAATCAATAAACGTAATCCAGCATATAAACAGAACCAAAGACAAGAACCACATGATTATCTCAATAGATGCAGAAAAGGCTTTTGACAACATTCAACAGCCCTTCATGCTAAAAACGCTCAACAAATTCGGTATTGATGGAACGTACCTCAAAATAATAAGAGCTATTTATGACAAACCCACAGCTAATATCATACTGAATGGGCAAAAACTGGAAAAATTCCCCTTGAAAACTGGCACAAGACAGGGATGCCCTCTCTCACCACTCCTATTCAACATAGTGTTGGAAGTTCTGGCTAGGGCAATCAGGCAAGAGAAAGAAATCAAGGGTATTCAGTTAGGAAAAGAAGAAGTCAAATTGTCCCTGTTTGCAGATGACATGATTGTATATTTAGAAAACCCCATTGTCTCAGCCCAAAATCTCCTTAAGCTGATAAGCAACTTCAGCAAAGTCTCAGGATACAAAATTAATGTGCAAAAATCACAAGCATTCTTATACACCAGTAACAGACAAGCAGAGAGCCAAATCAGGAATGAACTTCCAGTCACAATTGCTTCAAAGAGAATAAAATACCTAGGAATCCAACTTACAAGGGATGTAAAGGACCTCTTCAAGGAGAACTACAAACCACTGCTCAGTGAAATCAAAGAGGACACAAACAAATGGAAGAACATACCATGCTCATGGATAGGAAGAATCAATATCGTGAAAATGGCCATACTGCCCAAGGTTATTTATAGATTCAATGCCATCCCCATCAAGCTACCAATGAGTTTCTTCACAGAATTGGTAAAAACTGCTTTAAAGTTCATATGGAACCAAAAAAGAGCCCGCATTGCCAAGACAATCCTAAGTCAAAAGGACAAAGCTGGAGGCGTCACGCTACCTGACTTCAAACTATACTACAAGGCTACAGTAACCAAAACAGCATGGTACTGGTACCAAAACAGAGACATAGACCAATGGAACAGAACGGAGCCCTCAGAAATAATGCCACACATCTACAGCCATCTGATATTTGACAAACCTGAGAGAAACAAGAAATGGGGAAAGGATTCCCTATTTAATAAATGGTGCTGGGATAATTGGCTAGCCATAAGTAGAAAGCTGAAACTGGATCCTTTCCTTACTCCTTATATGAAGATTAATTCAAGATGGATTAGAGACTTAAATGTTAGACCTAATACCATAAAAACCCTAGAAGAAAATCTAGGTAGTACCATTCAGGACATAGGCATGGGCAAGGACTTCATGTCTAAAACACCAAAAGCAACGGCAGCAAAAGCCAAAATTGACAAATGGGATCTCATTAAACTAAAGAGCTTCTGCACAGCAAAAGAAACTACCATCAGAGTGAACAGGCAACCTACAGAATGGGAGAAAATTTTTGCAATCTACTCATCTGACAAAGGGCTAATTTCCAGAATCTACAAAGAACTCAAACAAATATACAAGAAAAAAACAAACAACCCCATCCAAAAGTGGGGAAAGGATATGAACAGACATTTCTCAAAAGAAGACATTCATACAGCCAACAGACACATGAAAAAATG
>NW_022306768.1:0-1570 GCF_002776525.5 Piliocolobus tephrosceles | reverse complement strand
TTCTTGCATAACATACTTTTGTAAAAAAAAAGAAAAAAATTCAAAAAGAAACATGCAAAAATGCAAAAAAAAAATAACGGATTATTCAAAAATTATAACATCGCACAAAGGTATCTATCGAGTTATACATATATACTTGTATATATATGCATATATATACATGTATATAGAATAGTAGGTACAATAGTAGGTACAATTACTAACGCGCTGATAATACAAAAGCAACATCCTATAAGTGTTTGTTTATTAAATTTGAGATAAACTATGAAATATTTTTTTCAATGGAATGATTAACTTTAATGACAGTTTTCCAAACTTTAACATAGTTTTTAAAAAAGTTTATACCAAATTAAAAGACAAAACAAATGATAAAACTGGCATAAAAATTGGAATAAAGATTGGCATAAAAATTGGCAACAGAACAATCCGCGTGTTATATTACTATGTGTTATTATCAATATTAATATTATATTTTACAGAAATAAAGTTAGCTCAATCATACGTAATTAGAAATGTATTATTACCTTGCAGCAATACTGAATTGCTAAAACATCTTTGTTTTGAGAAAGTAAAAAATAAAAAAAAACACAATTGGGTATATAAAAATAAAGTACATTGTTATAATAATAAAAAAAAGAAACTGATAAATGTATGTGACGTAAGTAAACATGCGTTTAATGATGTAATAAAAAATAGGAAAAGACATAAACAGTAGTAAAGAAATAAAAAGTAGAGAAAGGATAAGTATTGATAAAAACATAAAAAGTGGAAAAAGCAAAATATCTAATTATGTTGATTCGCTATGTTATAAAAATGTATTAAATAAAAATATAAAAAAAAATGTAAATTTTAACGACGGTACAGTAAATTTTTTTGTTTTGAATGCAAATCCAAACATAAACTTTTTAATTAATAACAATAAAGAAAATAAAAAAGTGGAGAAAATAAAAAAATTGGAGAAAGTAAAAAAATTGGAGAAAGTAAAAAAAGTTGAAAATGATAATTCTTTTGTTAAAAATGATGGATATATAAATAATAAAAATTATGACAATGTTATTAATACTAAAACAAACAAAATAGATGAAGAAAATGTAAAAAATAAAATTCATCATATAAAACTTAAAAGAGGGTATTTAAACGAAATATACTCAAGGGAAAAAAACAAATTAAATAAAATTTTATATTCATTAAGTGATGAATGTATATTTAAAAAAAGAAATAAAATAAATATAAAAAAAAATATATTATTATTAAATGGTAAAGTTGTTAAAACGGAAATAATAAAAAATTATTTATTTCATAAATTGCGATTAGAATATTATGAATATATACGAGATAAAAATAAAATACCAACGTTAAATTTATGGTCTAAAGAAATTAATCTACCCGAAAATGAATTAAAAAAATTAATTGTATATATTTATAAAATGAAAAAGTTGGTACAAAAAAAAGATGAAGAGTTAATAATTAAAACGTATTTTTATAACAAAACGAACATGTTTTCTTTGTTTAAAAATAATGGTGCGAGTAGTAATATGGTGCCACTTGATTTTGGTTTAACATGTGATGG
>NW_022306760.1:0-1895 GCF_002776525.5 Piliocolobus tephrosceles | reverse complement strand
CCACCCAGCCTCAGTATCCAGGAAGCTTAGTGTTCTGTGGCCCCGGAGGGCAGGTGACCAGGTGTTGACGAGCAGATGTGAGGTTGGCCGCAACTTTTCCCCACAACTCTGCTTCAACCAGTGCCCTGGGAATGCCTCCCAACCCCACACCTGTCCTGTTGGCCCAGGCGAGCTCCATGCCATGTGGCATCTCTGCTGGTGACCACCTGGTGAGTATGTGTTGAATAGAGAAATGTGCAGCCCCTCCACAGAGCTTCCAGGGCTTCTGTGCTCTCCAAATCTGTCTGGGCTCAAGGGACCTTCTCAGGGTGTGATGTGTTGGTGGCTAGGTTGAGCCCCTGTCTCTGATGGTAGAACTCAGGCAAGGACAATGTTCTGGACTCAGAGAGGTTGTGTGGGGCGAATGAAAGCAACAAGAGCTTTGGGGTCAGAAATGCAGGTTCCAGCCTGGCATTGTCCCCATGAGCACGGGCTGCAGCCTCACCGATAATTATAAGATTACTCACCTAGTAATCTTTTGGTCCATTTCAGTTTCTACAATGGTGAAAGTGTCAGAGACTGCAGTACGCATTTGAAAAGCATCCAGGGATGGCAGGGTTCCGGGTATGGACCAGCCCTCGTGACCATAACCCATCACACCAGGGATGTTATGCCACATCACATCCTGAATACTGAGGGTGTGACCTTGGTCACACCACTGACCTTGACATTTGTGAAAGAAAAATAAAATTTCGGGACTCCAAACTCATTATGTCACAAAGAAAAGCTGAGCTTGGAAGCTGAGTCGTGGAAAAAATAAAAATAAAAAAAGAACAAAAATCACGCCTTTCCTTTTGTTTCTAAACTGATAGCAGCAGCAGATAGGCCAGGTCTCCCCAGGTGGCCTCCTTCAGCCTGACAATATAAATTAGCAGCCCGGTCTTCATGACATGGGACAAAAGGAGACAAGATATCGTCCCTCCTGCCCCTGAGACGAATGCGTATTTGACGTCTTCCTTTACTCTGTTTATTGTCTTATCAAGTGGAGATTTACTGAGCACAAGGTGAATGGGTAAGTGCTCCCTCAACTTCTCTTTTTCATGCAACGTGGGTGCTCAGTGACTTCCAATCAAAGCCTCACAAGAATGTGACCCTCCCCTCCTGATTTTTTCTCTTTCATCTTTCCCCTCCTCCAACTTTTCCCCTTTTCAATATTGAAGCAGGACGCAGTGTGACTCCACCTGGGGTCAGGTATGGGGTGGTCCACGTGGACAGCTAGGAAGGTGGTCCCTGACTGTGGTGGTCCGCGTTTCCTGGGAGACAGCCAGATGTGGGTGCTGAGGGGAAGAGGCCGGTGCAGTCACAGGACGGGAGAGAGCATGTCCACTGTGCTGAGCGGGCTGGGAGGTATCCACAGAGAAGACGGTGTGGCTCAACAGCCAGCACTGGGAACAGGAACGTGGGTGAAGGGCCTGGCACATGGAGCAGCTGAAGGCGTGAGGCTGTGACCTGCCTGGGGAGCCCGTGCCTGAGTTTGTAGGGTGAGTGCTGGGGTCGCAAAGGCTTGTGTCCCTGTGCGAGGCCTGTGTGAGTACACGTTTGTGTCACGTGGCTCCCATGCATGGCAGGCATTGTCACGTGGCCCCCGCACGTGGCAGGCATGTACAGCCTTAGTACCATGCCATACTGGGCTTTCTGTCTCCTCCAGGCCCAGCCCTGCCATTTAAGCAGGGAGCTTGGCCATGGGACTGATGTTCCATCTCCTCCAGGCCTGGCCCTGGCTTGCCATGTTAGCAGGGAGCTTGGCCATGGGAGTGGTGAGCACACGTGTGGCTGTGCTGGGCTTCACTGACTGGGCTGGTGGGGACCCCACACCCCTTGCTGGGTGTGGGTAGCAGAAGGGCCGAGGTGCCCTC
>NW_022306757.1:0-1886 GCF_002776525.5 Piliocolobus tephrosceles | reverse complement strand
TGACCTTGATGTGAAACATAGAGTCAAAGGAGATCATGCTGGATCTTTAAAATTTAACTACCTTGCTGGATTTCTGACTTGCATGGGGCCTGTAATCCCTTTGTTTTGACTAATTGCTCCCATTTGAAACAGCTTTATTTACTCAATTACCTGTACCCTCATTGTATCCAGGAAGTAACTAGCTTGCTTTGGATTTTACAGGCTCCTAGGCAGAAGAGACTTGCCTTGTCTCAGATGAGACTTTGGACAGCAGACATTTGGATTAATGCTGAAATGAGTTAAGACTTTGGGGGACTGTTGGGAAGGCATGATAGGTTTGGAAATGTGAGGACATGAGATTTGGAGGGGCCAGGAGCAGAATAATATGGTTTGGCCATGTCCCTGCCGACATCTCAACTTGAGTTGTATCACCCAGAATTCCCACGTGTTTGAGGAGGGACCCAGGGGAAGGTAGTTGAATCCCTGGTGCCAGAGATTCCCATGCTATTCTTGTGACAGTGAATAAGTCTCACAAGGTCTGATGGGTTTTTCAAGGGTTCGTCTTTTGCTTCTTTTGCTTCCTTCTCATATTCTCTTGCCACTGCCATGTAAGAAGTGCTGTTCATCCACCTCCATAACTCTGAGACCTCCTCAGCCATGTGGAACCCTTAATCCAATTAAACCTCTTTTTCTTCCCCATCTCAAGTATGTCTTTATCAGCAGTGTGAATGTGGACTAGTACATTTCGTATTTTCAAACTTCTTAATATTTTTGGAGAGAATAGATATGTAGTATCTTGTGCATTTTCCTGATTACTAATGAGGGTGAGAAAATTTTATGTTTTGGGGACTTTCTCTTTTGTGAAATCCCTATTAATGTCTTTTCCCAATTTTCTGTTGGGTTGCTATTTTCAAAATTAATTCATAGGAGCTCCTTATACTTCGTCGATATATTAATCTTTCACAGGTTTTAGGTACTGCAAATATCTTACTCTAGTTTATAGTTTATCTTTTCAATTTTTAACTTTTATTTTTTAATTTTTAAATTTTTTTGAGACAGAGTCTCGTTCTGTCATTCAGGCTGGAGTGCAGTGGCTCACTGCAACCTAGACCTCCCGGATTCAGATGATTCTCATGCCTCAGCTTCCCAAGTAGCTGGGATTACAGGTGTCTGCCACCAATGCCCTGCTAATTTCTTGTATTTTTACTAGAGACTGGGTTTCACCATGTTGGTCAGCCTGGTCTCAAACTCCTGACCTCAGGTGTTTGGGATTACAGGCTTGAGATACCATGTCCAGCCCATCTTTCCATTTTTTGATGTAAAAATTTCTTAATTAAATGAAAGGGCTGGCCTAGCATGGTGGCTCACACCTATAATCTCAGCACTTTGGGAGGCTGAAGTGGGTGAATCACCTGAGGTCGGGAGTTTGAGACCAGCCTGACCAACATGGAGAAACCTTGTCTGTACTAAAAATACAAAACTAGCTGGCATGGCGGCACAAGCCTTTAATCCCAGCTACTTGGGAGGTTGAGGCAGGAGGATCACCTTAACCCAGGAGGCAGAGGTTGCGGTGAGCTGAGATCATGCCATTGCACTCCAGCCTGGGCAACAAGAGTGAAACTGTCTCCCCTCCCCCCCCCAAAAAGAAAAGTCTTCTGCACAGCAAAAGAAATAATCAGAGTAAACGACAATGCACAAAATAGGAGAAAATATTTGGAAACTATGCATCTGACAAAGGACAACAAATCAACAAGAAAAATGGAAATAATCCCATCAAAAAGTGCACAAATGACATGGACAGATATTTCTCAAAAGAAGATGCACAAATGGCCAACAAACATATTTTAAAATGCTCAACATCACTAATATTCTGGGAAATGCAAACTAAAACAACAAGGAGCTATAAC
>NW_022306756.1:0-2020 GCF_002776525.5 Piliocolobus tephrosceles | reverse complement strand
TGGTGGCACATGCCTTCTAGTCCCAGCTATTTGGGAGGCTGAGGCAAGAGGATCACTTGGACCTAAGAATTTAAGGCTGCAGTGAGCTATGTTCATGCCATTGTACTCCAGCCTGGGCCACAGAGCAAGATCCCATCTCAAAAAAGAAAAGAAGCCTGGGCATAGTGGCTCATGCATGTAATCCCAGCACTTTGGGTGGCCGAAGTGGGTGGATCACTTGAGGCCAGGAGTTCAAGACCAGCCTGGCCAACATGGTAAAACCCCGTCTCTACTAAAAATACAAAAATTATCCAAGTGTGGTGGCACGTACCTGTAATCCCAGCTACTCAGGAGGAGGAGGCAAGAGAAGTCCTTGAACCCAGGAGGCTGAGGTTGGAGTGAGCCAAGATTGTGCCACTGCATTTCAGACTGAGCAACAGAGTGAAACTCTGTCAGAAGGGAAGGGGAGGGGAGGGTAGGGAAGAAGAGATCTTGGCATAACCCACGCCCCCTTCAGAAGAGTCACCCTGGCTGCTACTTTAAGGACAGATAGACAGAGGGAGTTGTGGGAGGGAAGGCCAGCCAGGTAGAGAGACTTCCTGGGCAAACTTCTGGAAGTTGAAAGAGTGTGATGTGGGCTCTGACCTGGGAGAATAGTCATGGAGCCAAGTCGAGGCAGGGGGGCAGGGGATGCTGGGGTCCTGGGGAATGGCATGGGGAGTGGCCAGAGACTTGAGGACTTTTGTCTTGCTCCTAAGCAGAATCTTCCATTCCTCCGGCATTGAGACTTTCTTTCTTTTTTTTTTCTTTGTGACAGTGTCCCACTCTGTTGCCCAGCCTGGAGTGCAGTGGTACGATCTCTGCTCACTGCAGCCTCTGCCTCCAGGTTTCAAGTGATTCTCCCGCCTCAACTTTCCTAGTAGCTGGGATTACAGGCCCCACCACCACGGCAGTTCATTTTTATATTTTTAGCAGAGACAGGGTTTCACTATGTTGTCCAGGCTGGTCTCGAACTCCTGGCCTCAGGTGATTTGCCTACCTTGGCCTCTCAAGTGCTGGGATTATAGGCATGAGTCACCATATGTGGTCCCGTGTTGAAGCTTGACCACGAGCATATCTTATCCCATCCTGAGACTGTCCTATGCCTATTCTGCCCTTGAGCAAGGGTTCTTGTTTTGCTCTTGTGGAAACAGTGGCTTTGGAGGTCGCTTTGTGTCTTACTCTATTTGGGCTACGATAACAAAATGCCATAGACTGGGTTGCTTATAGGCAACAGATATTTATTGCTCATGGTTCTGGAGGCTGGGAAGTCCAAGAGCAAAGTGCCAGCAGATTTGGTGTCTGGTGTGGGCTCTCTCTTTTTTTTTTTTTTTTTTAATTTGAGACAGTCTAATTCTGTCACCTAGGCTGGAGTGCAGTGGCGACATCTGGGCTCACTGCAACCTCCACCCCCCAGGTTCAAGCGATTCTCCTGCCTAAGCCTCCCGAGTAGCTGGGATTGCAGGCACCCACCACCACACCCAGCTAATTTTTGTATTTTTAGTAGAGACAGGGTTTCAACCATGTTGGCCAGGCTAGTCTCAAACTCCTGACCTCAGGTGATCCACCCACCTCGGCCTCCCAAAGTGCTGGGATTACAGGCATGAGCCACTGTGCCCAGCTGGAGGCTGTCTCTCTTTCTCTCTCTCTCTCTCTTTTTTTTTTTTTTGAGATGGAGTTTTGCTTTTGTTGTCCAAGCTGGAGTGTAATGGCACAATCTCAGCTCACTGCAACCTCCACCTCCTCGGTTTAAGTGATTCTCCTGCCTCGGCCTCCCAAATAGCTGGGATTATAGGTGCACAGCACCACGTCTGGCTAATTTTTTGTATTTTTAGTAGAAAAGAGGCTTTACCATGTTAGCCATGCTGGTCTCGAACACCTGACCTCAGGTGATCTGCCTGCTTCGGCCTCGCAAAGTGCTAAGATTACAGGCATGAGCCACGCGCCCAGCCAGGCTCACTTTTTAGACAAAGATGTTAGCGTTCTTGCCCTCTAATCTCAC
>NW_022306755.1:0-1217 GCF_002776525.5 Piliocolobus tephrosceles | reverse complement strand
TTTGCTCATATTAAAGCTATAATAACTTTGTAAACACTTCCCTACAATTCAATACCATCTTACAATCGTCCCAGTATTTTAATGAATATTTAGGTATATGTATATACATATATATATATATATATTTTATGAACTTTTTTTTTTTATATACTCAATTTCTTTTAATTTTTTCGTTTTTTCATTTTTTTTTTTTAATAAATTTACTTTAAAGTGTTTAAATCTATTTATGTATAATGAATGCATAATGAATGCATAATGAATGCATAATGAATACATAATGTTATAATATAGATATGTATGCATGTATGTATACATATGAAGATATATGGGTGGATTTCGCTTTTTTTGTTTGTTTATCAACAAAGTCAAATTTTTATATCCTAATATACTAATTGTATGACATTGTGTTTTCAAAAAATTTTGCAAATGCGTGTGCCTACATATACGTTTATTAGTTTTTGCTTGCATGTATATAAGTGGTACTAACTACAAATGCCAGTATTTTAAAAAAAATGACACAGTGTTATATATAAGCAGGCGTTAAACATTCTATATATAATTTAAATTGAATTAAATCATCATATTATGACACATCGCTAACATTTTATTCACGTATAGGTCTAATTTAGAAGTATAAAAAAATAGAATTCACTATTTGAACTTTTTTTTTCTTTATATAACTTTTAACGTTACATGATTAAATGTACACATATGTATATATTCACAACCAAAAACAATAAAAATAAACAAACGCCTTAAAAAAAATGTAATAAAAAAAAAAGAAAAAATTTATAAATTTTATAAGTAGAGAAAAAAAGAAAGATTTCTACAAGTATAACAATATTACTCGTTAGTAACTTTTTTTTTGTTTATTCATAGATCTGTGTATATGAGCAGGTTTATGTTTAGACATATCAATTTGTGTTAGTTGGAGGATGTAAAATTATACATATGCTCACTTGGTAGTATATAATTATTTATATTTAACAAAAAAAAAATAACATGCTAAAGTTGAGCTTTTCTTAAATATAACTTAGCAAAAAATACAAAAGTTTATGACACAGATGTAGTTAATTTAATATGTTTTTTTTTTCTAACATTTTACACAAATCGTTGTAATTTAATTTTTTTTTTCAAACTTTTTATTTATTGTTTATTAAAAATAAAATATTTATTTTTTATTCCCTGACAAGTGTTCTGTAGCTTTATAATTTGGT
>NW_022306752.1:0-1904 GCF_002776525.5 Piliocolobus tephrosceles | reverse complement strand
GAGCCTGCCTGCTATAAGTGCGACAAGGCAGGACACTATGCCAACAGGTGTCCGCAAGGTCCCCGAGCCCCAACGCAGCCTTGCTATAAGTGCAAGGCATCAGGACATTAGGCCAGTGAATGTCCTAACCCTCGTCCACCAGCAACCCCCTGCCCTGCTTGCCAGCAGAGAGGAAACTGGAAGTCTGATTGCCCCACCCTGAGAACAGGTGCCACGCCTCCACGTGACCTCCTATCCCAGGATCCTGGGAGCTCCTTCCAGCTCCTACATCTGGACAATGACAACTGAAGGTGCCGAGACTCGGGGACCCCATCACCCTCGCTGAGCCGCGGGTAACTCTCCTGGTAGCGGGTAAGACAATTAATGTTTTAATCAAGAGCCAGGCTACCTATTGTGTTTTGCCGTCGTTATTTGGACTTAGCCTTCCATCCAATATCTCTGTAGTAGGTGTAGACGGATAGCCATCCACTCCACGAAAATCTCCAATACTTAATTGCTGCCTGGCCAACAAGTACTTTGCGCACTCAATCCTCATTCCCAACTAAAAAGGGCCCCTACCAAAAGCAATCAGTGGAAATCAGTTTGGCTTTCCCCCACTTGCCTCAAACTTACGAAATTTTCTTAACTATCTCATAATCCCCAACCTTGCCAGGACTATCCTTCTGGGTTTTGCCCATATTCCAACAAATGCTTCCATTCCTCATTCCGATACTAATACTGTGCCTTATTTTATTCTTCATCCGTACATCCAAATACCAACCATGGGCCCCGACCTTAACGACGCCCCTTAACAGCAGGAAGTAGCCAGACAGACCACGGCGCCCCTTCAACACTATTATCAATAAAAAGTTGGACTGTTTGGACAAGCGCAGGCACGATGGTGCACTTTCGGGTTCTTCATCCCCCCCTCCCAACTCTTCCCGTGCGCGTGAAATTGCAGCCGGCACCCAGGGAGGGTGCAGACCAACTGGGCATGCGCCAGGTGACGTCAATCTAAAGAGACCAAGATTTACCGGGTCGCACCTGCGGAATGCCCCTGACACGCCCATTCCCCACCTATTGCCCTCCCACGCCTAGAAAAGCCGCTCACCACCATTGAGCCACGCGGACTTCCCATTTTCTCATTGCTGTCGGAACTGTCGGAACTCCGTCTGAGAGCTTGGGGGAGGGAAACTCTGCTGGCCTTTTTGACGGAGGCCGACAGATTTCTTCTCCACACCTTAGGTTACTAAAATAAACTTGCAGTTTTGCTCCTGACATTTGCCTACTTGCTGGTTCTTTTGAGCTCACTCTGATGGTCTTAGAAAAACAAGACAGGAGCTAATTCGGTCCCATTGTGAAAAAGCAAGTACCCTCAGAGAATAACTAGAGAATAGGTTCCTGAGAGATTGCTTTCTGATGTATGGCTTCATCACACAGGGTTCTACCATTCGCTTCTTGGAACAGTTTGCTACAAGTCTTGTCGTGGATCCTGTAATGTGATACTTGGGAGCTCATTGAGGGCTATCGTGAAAAAAGATATATCCTCAGACAGACACTGCAATGAAGCCTTCTGAGAAACTGCATTGCAATGTGTGAATGCAACTCACAGAGTTACACGTTTCTCTTCAGCCAACAGTTTGCCAACACAGTTTTCTGGAAATCTGCAATGGGATATTTCTTTGCGCAGTGAAGCTAATGATGACAAAGGAAATATCCTCCTATGAAAACTAGAAGGAAGCTACCTTAGAAACTTCTTGTTGATGTGTGAATTCATCTCACAGAGTTACACTTATGTTTCATGGAACTGGCCATTAACATTGTCTTTGAAGAACCTAAGAAAGGTTACCTTGGAAGGCTTTGAGGCCTACGCTGATAAAGGAAATATCAACATTTATAATCGAGAAAGAAGCTTTCTGAGAAAT
>NW_022306751.1:3296-4371 GCF_002776525.5 Piliocolobus tephrosceles | reverse complement strand
CCCGTCTCAGCCTCCCAAAGTGCTAGGATTACAGGCTTGAGCCACCGCGCCCGGCGGAATATTTGTTCTTTAATTACATGTTGAATGTAGCAAGTTTCCATCCTAAATTGGGTTTGTCTTGTGCTGAGACACTGGCTTCCTCTGAGCACCCCATGCCAGATGGCAGGGACCAGGAAGTCTGGGAAGCAGTTTCTTCACTAGTGGATAGGCCACACACAGATAATCAAGAAGCAAATGTTCAGGCTCATCAGGCTAAATACTTCTGGTGCCTACAAATAGAGTGAGAAATGCAAAGTACCACTCCTCTCCTTGCCCAGATAAATGGAACAACTAGACCAACTAGACCCTGGTTTCCCTCCAGGCTATGCCAAGATTTGAAGGATTCACATCTTCACTGCTGCTGTCTAGCACGGTGTATCTGCCTGAGAGATTGTCTCTCATTTCCTCCCTCTACTGCCCAGGCGGGTCTGGTCCTGCTGATGGATGCTTCGTCAAGTCTGAACATAATAATGGCCCTTCCTAGGCTGCTGCGTAGGACCCAACTCCCAGCCCACTGCCTTCATGCAGCTGGAAAATCAGGTCTTCAGCTTCCCCAGCAAGTCATCTCAAGGTGATAGAAATAGGGGCCATGTATTGGCTGGGCATGGTGGCTTATGCCTGTAATCCCAGTACTTTGGGAGGCCGAGGTGGGTGGATCATCTGAGGTCTGAGGTCAGGAATTCGAGACCAGCCTGGCCGACATGATGAAACCCTATCTCTACTAAAAATACAAAAATTAGCCAAGCATGGTGACATGTGCCCGTAGTCCCAGCTACTTAGGAGGCTGAGGCAGGAGGATCGCTTGAACCTGGGAGGTGATTGGAGTGAGCTGAGATCACGCCACTGCACTCCAGCCTGGGCAACAGAGCAAGACTCCATCTCCAAAAGCAACAAGGAAATAGGGGGCTGGGCACAGTGGCTCATGCCTATAATCCCAGCACTTTGGGAGGCTGAGGTGGGCAGATCACCTGAGGTCAGGAGTTCAAAACCAGCCTGGCCAACATGGTGAAACCCTATCTCTACTAAAAATACAAAA
>NW_022306751.1:2860-3196 GCF_002776525.5 Piliocolobus tephrosceles | reverse complement strand
AGTGGCTCGCACCTGTAATCCCAGCACTTTGGGAGGCCGAGGTGGGCGGATTACGAGGTCAGGAGATCGAGACCATCCTGGCTAACACGGTGAAACCCCGTCTCCACTAAAAATACAAAAAATTAGCCCGGCGTGGTGGCTGGCGGGTGCCTGTAGTCTCAGCTACTCGGGAGGCTGAGGCAGGAGAATGGCGTGAACCTGGGAGGTGGAGCTTGCCGTGAGCTGAGATTGCGCCACTGCACTCCAGCCTGGACGACAGAGACTCGGTCAAAAAAAAAAGGGAGGGAGAGAGGGAGGGGAAGGAAGGAAAGGGAAGGAAGGAAGGAAGGAAGGAAG
>NW_022306751.1:0-2760 GCF_002776525.5 Piliocolobus tephrosceles | reverse complement strand
GGGAAGGAAGGAAGGAGGGAGGGAGGCCATGTATGGGGAGAGCACTGCCTAGAAAATGAGGTTCTTGTCCTAACTCAACCTTTATCCCAACCCACCTTTCTAGGCCAACCATGCAGCATCCCTTCAAAACCCAGCTCACATACCACCTTTGTGTATTCAATTCTTCCCCAGGCAGAGATGGCCCCTCCTCTTCTCCCTGTCACTCCTGAACTCTGCACAGAACTGTCATCACAGTGCTTACTTATCCCATTGTTTATAACTAGTTTGTCTCTGGTAGACTTGTTTGTCTACTACTAGTAGTAGTCTACTAGTAGTAGTTTGTCTACTACTAGTAGACTTGTTTGTCTCCTAGTCCTGTGAGCTCCTCAAGGGAAGAAAATTGTCTTGGTCATCTCATTTTTCTAGTTATAGCACATGGCAGGTATTCAATATATAAACAAATAATTATGGAATCTTTCCAAAACAAGAGGGTGGGGCAGGGTGATTCTTTCTTTTCTTTCTTTCTTTCTTTCTTTCTTTCTTTCTTTCTTTCTTTCTTTCTTTCTTTCTTTCTTTCTTTCTCTTCTTTCTTTCTTTCTCTCTTTCTTCTTTCTTCCTTCCTTCCTTCCTTCCTTTCTTTCTTTCTTTCTTTCTTTCTTTCTTTCTTTGTTTCTTTCTTTGTTTCTTTCTTTGTTTCTTTCTTTCTTTCTCTTTCTCTTCTTTCTTTTCTCTTTCTTTTTTCGACAGAGTATCGCTCTGTGGTCGCCCAGGCTGGAGTGCAATGGCACAGTCTCAGCTCACTGTAACCTCCGCTTCCTGGGTTCAAGAGATTCTCTTGCCTCAGCCTCCCGATTAGCTGGGATTACAGGCGCCTGTGACCGTGCCCAGCTAATTTTTGTATTTTAGTAGAGACAGGGTTCCAACATGTTGGCCAGGCTGGTTGCAAATTCCTGACCTGAGGTAATCCACCCATCTCGGCCTCTCAGAGTGCTGGGATTACAGGCATGAGGCACGTCGCCTGGCCTTTTTCGTTTTTTGAGACAGTTTCTCTCTTGTTGCCCAGGCTGGAGTGCAATGGCACGATCTTGGCTCACGGCAACCTCCGCCTCCCGAGTTCAAGCGATTCTCTTGCCTCAGCCTCCCAAGTATCTGGGATTACAGGCATGTGCAACCATGCCTGGCTAATTTTGTATTTTTAGTAGAGACAGGGTTTCTCCATGTTGGTCAGGCTGGTCTTGAACTCCTGACCTCAGACGATCCACCCACCTAGGCCTCCCAAAGTGCTGCGATTACAGGCGTGAGCCACCGCGCCTGGTGGGGCTGGGTGATCTTAAAGGTCGCCTTCCTTACCTAAGAGTTTGTGATGACCCCAATCTCATTTCCAGTATTGATGATCCAAATCTCACTTTCAGGCACAGAGAAATGAAAGACCCAAGATTCCCAAACCCTCAAATCAAGCATGTTTGATCCACATGTCCCAACCTAGTTGGGCTCTGGGACATAAAGAAATTATGTCTATACATTTTGGACACGAGTATGTGAGTGCCCAGTAGAAAGGATGTTAGGGGTAGAGATGCCTCTCTTCCTCCTGTGAGCAAGTATCAGTCATCTAAAAGCATTTTGGGGTCTGTCATGACAGTGTCCCTATAAGTTGGTGTTTCTCTGATAGGTGAGATGATGGAGGGATTCTCCAAGGGAATGGGCGTGGAGGCAAAGCGTATCTAGAGGGGGGTGAGTGATTTGCTAAACCATGCGCATGTTGAGGAGTGATGAAGATTCTCAGCTAGTATTCTCAATTCCCCCCCTTAGTCATTCTGACGCAAGAAGGTCTTGACTAGGCTAAAGTTTACAATCTGCCATAATGGGGGCAACTGGTCATTTCTTCTCTCTTTTGTTTGAGGGCAGAGCAGGAATCTAGGAAGAGCTAGTTTTGAGAGACTTTCAAGTAAAGGATCCTCCTTGATGTGGTTTGAAACATTGCCGCTGTGTGTTTGGATAATGGCTAAATTAGCCCTCCATAAAGACAGGGAATGAAGAGATGTCTAAATATAACTTGTGGGACACAGACTGAGAAAAGCCTGTGGGTACAGTGGAAGAACCCAGCCCAAGGTATAAGACAGCAGGAAAATCAAATCCAACTCTCTTCGCCACTTTCCAGCTTAGGATATTTTTTTTTTCTTGAGACAGTCTTGCTCTGTCACCCAAGCTGGAGTGCAATGTCGCAACCTCAGCTCACTGCAACCTCCACTGCCCAGGTTCAAGAAATTCTCCTGCCTCAGCCTCCCGAGTAGCTGGGATTACAGGCACCCGCCATCACACCTGCCTGATTTTTGTGTTTTCAGTAGAGACGGGTTTCACTATGTTGGCCAGGCTTGTCTTGAATTCCTAACCTCAAGTGATCCACCCGCCTTGGCCTCCCAAAGTGCTGGGATTACAGGCGTGAGCCACGGTGCCTGGCCCCAGCTTGGGGTATTTTTTAAAGATAGAGAAAAAACACAGCAGTAGGTTGGGGGTTATTATTCTCATTGGCTGTGGTAGATGAGCTGTTTTTAGGCCTCACCCAACTCATCTGTAAAAAATAAGTTAATGTTTTTTGAATGCCTGCTACTGGGACTGAGGGTTAGACTTAGCTCATCTCAGTGTCCTCTATCACCCTACAAGGAGAGAATACCATTTACAGATGGGGGCCCAAAAAGATCACTGTGCTGGCCCAAAGTCACACAGCTGATAAGTGGCAGGGCAGAGGCCTCATTGTGTCTCCCAGTACAAAGATAGCAGTCT
>NW_022306750.1:0-2344 GCF_002776525.5 Piliocolobus tephrosceles | reverse complement strand
GCCTTGTAGTATAGTTTGAAGTCAGGTAGCGTGACGCCTCCGGCTTTATCCTTTTGACTTAGGATTGTCTTGGCAATGCGGGCTCTTTTTTGGTTCCATATGAACTTTAAAGCAGTTTTTTCCAATTCGGTGAAGAAACTCATTGGTAGCTTGATGGGGATGGCATTGAATCTATAAATAACCTTGGGCAGTATGGCCATTTTCACGATATTGATTCTTCCTGTCCATGAGCATTTTATGTTCTTCCATTTGTTTGTGTCCTCTTTTATTTCACTGAGCAGTGGTTTGTAGTTCTCCTTGAAGAGGTCGTTTACATCCCTTGTAAGTTGGATTCCTAGGTATTTTATTCTCTTTGAAGCAATTGTGAATGGAAGTTCATTCCTGATTTGGCTCTCTGCTTGTCTGTTACTGGTGTATAAGAATGCTTGTGATTTTTGCACATTAATTTTGTATCCTGAGACTTTGCTGAAGTTGCTTATCAGCTTAAGAAGATTTTGGGCTGAGACAATGGGGTTTTCTAAATATACAATCATGTCATCTGCAAACAGGGACAATTTGACTTCTTCTTTTCCTAACTGAATACCCTTGATTTCTTTCTCTTGCCTGATTGCCCTAGCCAGAACTTCCAACACTATGTTGAATAGGAGTGGTGCCTGACAAAAACAAGAAATGGGGAAAGGATTCCCTATTTAATAAATGGTGCTCGGAAAATTGGCTAGCCATAAGTAGAAAGCTGAAACTGGATCCTTTCTTTACTCCTTATACGAAGATTAATTCAAGATGGATTAGAGACTTAAATGTTAGACCTAATACCATAAAAACCCTAGAAGAAAATCTAGGTAGTACCATTCAGGACATAGGCATGGGCAAGGACTTCATGTCTAAAACACCAAAAGCAACGGCAGCAAAAGCCAAGATTGACAAATGGGATCTCATTAAACTAAAGAGCTTCTGCACAGCAAAAGAAACTACCATCAGAGTGAACAGGCAACCTACAGAATGGGAGAAAATTTTTGCAATCTACTCATCTGACAAAGGGCTAATTTCCAGAATCTACAAAGAACTCAAACAAATACACAAGAAAAAAACAAACAACCCCATCAAAAAGTGGGCAAAGAATAGGAACAGACATTTCTCAAAAGAAGACATTCATACAGCCAACAGACACATGGAAAAATGCTCATCATCACTCGCCATCAGAGAAATGCAAATCAAAACCACAATGAGATACCATCTCACACCAGTTAGAATGGCAATCATTAAAAAATCAGGAAACAACAGGTGTTGGAGAGGATGTGGAGAAATAGGAACACTTTTACACTGTTGGTGGGATTGTAAACTAGTTCAACCATTATGGAAAACAGTATGGCAATTCCTCAAAGATCTAGAACTAGATGTACCATATGACCCAGCCATCCCACTACTGGCTATATACCCAAAGGATTATAAATTATGCTACTACAAAGACACATGCACACGTATGTTTATTGCGGCACTATTCACAATAGCAAAGACTTGGAATCAACCCAAATGTCCATCAGTGACAGACTGGATTAAGAACATGTGGCACATATACACCATGGAATACTATGCAGCCATAAAAAAGGATGAGTTTGTGTCCTTTGTAGGGACATTGATGCAGCTGGAAACCATCATTCTTAGCAAACTATCACAAGAAGAGAAAACCAAACACCGCATGTTCTCACTCATAGGTGGGAACTGAACAATGAGCTCACTTGGACTCGGGAAGGGGAACATCACACAATGGGGCCTGTCATGGGGAGGGGGGAGGGGGGAGGGATTGCATTGGGGAGTTATACCTGATATAAATGTTGAATTGATGGGTGCTGACTAGTTGATGGGTGCAGCACACCAACATGGCACATGTATACATATGTAACAAACCTGCACGTTATGCACATGTACCCTAGAACTTAAAGTATAATAATAAAAAAAAAAAAGATACACAGCTGTAACTCCGTGAGTTGAATTCACACATCACCAAGCAGTTTCTCAGAAAGAGGCTTTCTTTTGGAGCTGAGGTTATTTGTGGTCTCGGAGCGCCACCGTGTGTCTTATTGCGGATTCTGCGAAAACACTCTTCGCAAGCTTCTCAATGAAAACAATGAGGAAACTCTGTGAGCTGAATTCACCCACAACCAAGAAGTTTCTGAGAAGGCTTCTCTGCAGATTTGTCTGAGGATATTTCATTATTCACCATGGGATTCAGCGATATCCAAGATGTCACTTCTGAGATTCCACAAAATCAGTGCAAGCAAACTCCTCCATGAGAGAGTGGTGTAACACTGTGAAATGAATTCACACATCACAAAGCAGTTTCTCA
>NW_022306748.1:0-7150 GCF_002776525.5 Piliocolobus tephrosceles | reverse complement strand
TTAAACAGAGACACATAATTCCAAAATTTACTACAGTAGAGTTTCCAATAGACTTAATCCAAGTCGTGGGGTTTAATTCATAAAGATTTTTTGCCACTTGATCTAACGCCTCAGCTCCAGGGACAATATTTAAATGACTTTGAGAGGCTTCAAAAATTTGTTCTTTTAATTTAGAAATGTCTAAAGTGAGATTATCTTCTCTTCCCTGTAAATGGCGTTTTACCATGTCCCAGTGATGTTTAGACTCATTATAAATTTGGGGTGTAATACAAAAATCTGAAGTATTCCAGTCACACTGTAACTGGAAACGATATTCTAGGCTCATGAGCCTATCTCCCATCCAAATGACAGTTTGTTTAAGATCATTAATTTGATTTGCCAATTTTTGATCGATACCAGATTGTGAATTCCACAACCTTGTGGTAAGTAAATATACTGATGGGATTGAGAGTAGGCACCTCTACCAACCAATCTTGGATAGCAGGCATTAAACATCCTGGTGCTCTCCCTAGACATATAGGAGGATAACGATACCCAATGGAAATATTTATTATCATTCCTTCTTCCTCCGGTTTGGCAGGGCAACGATCATCTGTGGGACCAGGTACCCACACACTATTATTAACATATACTTCAATAGGATTATCCATCCATGTGACTGCCCGAATTAAGGGCGGGAAAGGCACATAGGCCCAGTAGGTATAATTAGCTGCAGCTGCCCCTGCAGGCACGGGGAGACTTACCACCGTTGATACAACCACTAAAGCTGCAAGCAGCATTTTTTCTGAGGTTTGTGTCACCTTTGTGCTAGCTAGGCTTTTTCTAGCTAACAGTGTCAGCTTCTTTAACTGTGCCCAGGTTGGCAGCTCCTCCTTCTTGGTGCATGGTGACTTCATCTGTTCTTCTGATATCACCACTTGATTCATCCTGTGAGTCAATGGTGCTCGATTGCAGTGTTTCCGTCTCCGTGGAGGCGCTTTTCTTTGCATCTCCGATGGGTTCATTGTAGAACTTCAAATGTCTAGTGGGTATCCAAATAGGGAGCTGATTTTCTCCTGGTGAAACACAAGCAAAGCCTCTTCCCCAGGTTATTACCTTCCCTATTTCCCATGTCTTATTTTTGTTGTCTTTCCACCAAATCGGTTTTCCTTCATGTGGGCTGTTCTTTTTACCAGTAAGATGTTGTTCTGCAGAAGTAGTAGTCTGATTTCTATAAATGTTTAAAAAATTTAAAGTATAGAGTGCTAGATTAAGCTGCATCTGAGGAGAGGCACACTCCTTACTGTCTCCCCCTTCTTTTTGTTTAACTAACTGAGTTTTGAGTGTTCTATTAGTTTTTTCTACTATGGCCTGTCCTTGGGAATTATAAGGAATTCCTGTTGTATGTGTAATATTCCACTGATTTAAGAATTTTTGGAAAGCTTTACTACAATAACCTGGTCCATTGTCAGTTTTAATTTTTTCTGGGACTCCCATCACAGCAAAACAAGATAATAAATGTTTTTTAACATGGGAAGTACTTTCTCCTGTTTGGCATGTTGCCCATATGAAATGTGAATAAGTATCAACTGTTACATGAACATATGATAATTTTCCAAATGAAGGTACATGGGTAACATCCATTTGCCATAATGCATTGGGACACAGACCTCTGGGATTAACTCCTGCCTCTTGAGTGGGCAGGTGTAGCACTTGACACTGGGTATAATGTTGTACAATATTTTTTGCCTGTTTCCATGTGACATCAAATTTGTTTTTTAACCCTGCTGCATTTACATGAGTCAAAGCATGAAGTTCTTGTGCTTTTATGAATGCAGAGGATACCAGTAAGTCAGCTTGTTTATTTGCTTCAGTTAAAGGTCCTGGTAAATTACTATGTGCTCGAATATGAGTAATATAAAATGGGAAATTCCTCTTTCTTATAGTTTGTTGTAACAAATTGAATAGCTGGTTTAGCTGATCATCCATGCTATATTTAATTAGAGTTGTCTCAACATCCCTTGTAGCTTGTACTACATATGCAGAATCTGATATAATATTAACAGGTTGATTAAAATCTTCTAACACTGTAATGACTGCAACCAACTCTGCCCTTTGAGCTGATTGATATTGAGTTTTGATTACTCGCTCTTTTGGCCCTGTGTAAGCTGCTTTTCCATTGCTGGAACCATCAGTAAATATTGTCAGAGCATTTTCTAAGGGCTTATATCTGGTAATTTTAGGTAAAATCCAAGTAGTCAATTTTAAAAACTGGAAGATTTTTGTTTTTGGGTAATGATTATCAATAATTCCCACAAAATCAGCAAGGCCAATTTGTCATGCACTAGAATCGATAAAGGCTTGTTTAACTTGTTCCTTGGTTAAAGGAACAACTATTTTGTCTGGGTCATTACCACACAACTTTATTATTCGTAATTTTGTTTGACCAATTAATGTAGCTATTTGATCCAAGTATAATGTAAAAGTTTTAATTGTACTGTGTGGAAGGAATGACCACTCCACAAGATCAGTATTTTGAACAATGATGCCTGTTGGAGAATGTGCAGTGGCAAAAATCAAAAGTTGGAGTGGGGCCAAAGAATCTATTCTGTTTATTTGTGCTGACTGAATTTTTTCTTCTACTAATTTAATTTCTTTTGTTGCCTCTGGAGTTAATATTCTTTTACTATTTAAGTCTGGGTCTCCTCTTAGGATTGAGAACAAATTTGACATGGCATAAGTAGGAATGCCTAGAGTTGGCCGAATCCAATTAATATCGCCTAACAATTTTTGAAAGTCATTTAATGTTTTTAATGTATCTTTTCTTATTTCTATTTTTTGTGGCTTAATTTTTCTATTTTCTATTTGCATCCCTAAATAATGAAAGGGAGCAGAGGTTTGGATCTTATCAAATGCTATTGTTAGTCCAGCGTTGGCAACCTCTGCTTGCAGAAATGTGTAACAGTCAATTAATTTGTCTCTTGTTTCTGCAGCACATAAAATGTCATCAATATAGTGAATGATATAACAATCTGAAAATTTGTCTCTAACTGGTTGAAGGACTTGACCTACGAAAGTTTGACAAATAGTTGGACTATTAAGCATTCCCTGTGGTAAAACTTTCCACTGAAACCTGGTGGCTGGTTCTTTATTATTTATGGCTGGTATAGTAAAAGCAAATTTTTCACAATCTTGCTCTGCCAGAGGAATGGTAAAAAAGCAATCCTTCAGATCAATTATAATTAAAGGCCAGTCTTTTGGGATCATGGCCGGGGAGGGCAATCCAGGTTGGAGAGGCCCCATGGGTTGAATTACAGCGTTTACGGCTCTTAAGTCCATTAACATACGCCATTTGCCTGATTTTTTCTGAATTACAAATACAGGAGAATTCCAGGGTGAGAATGAAGGCTCAATGTGTCCCTTTTCTAATTGTTCCTTTGTCAATAAGTGTAAAGCCTCCAGTTTTTGCTTTGGTAGCGGCCACTGATTTACCCATATCGGTTTTTTTGTTTTCCAAGTTAATGGAATGGGTTTAGGAGGCTCTACAGTGGCCGCCCCTAAAAAGGATACCCTATTCCTTTTCTTTCTTGATTTTTCTTAGTCTCAATTGGGACTTTAATGCCATTTTCATTTTTTCCTAATTCTTTTCCTGGTATATATCCCATTTTAGTCATGATTTTTTGACTTGTGGGGCTGTATAATGGAGTAGGCATAATAATTTCTGCACCCCATTGTTGTAACAAATCTCGACCCCATAGATTAACAGGAATTGAAGTAATCATTGGCTGAACAGTACTTTCTTGATTATCTGGCCCTAAACAATGTAAAATCATTGTACTTTCATACACTTCTGAAGCCGTGCCTATGCCGACAAGTCTCGTAACAGCCTTTTGTTTAGGCCAATTTTTTGGCCACTGATTTAAAGCAATGACAGAGATATCTGCTCCTGTATCTACCAACCCTTCAAACTGTTTTCTTTGAATAATGGCCTTACACACAGGTCTGCTCTCAGAGACCAGACTTGCCCAATATGCAGCCTTTCCTGCCGGATCAGTGCTTCCGAACCCTCCTGTTCTTTTTTTTTCACTGTTTCCAATTTTAATATAAGGTAGGAGTAATAATTGAGCGATTCTGTCTCCTGGACTGGCACTCCAAGGAATTGAGGAACTAATAACCAATTGAATTTCGCCTTCATAGTCTGAATCAACCACACCAGTATGAATTTGAACTCCTTTTAGATTTAAACTTGATCTTCCTAAGATTAGTCCTACAGTTCCCTCAGGCAATGGGCCATATACCCCTGTGGGGATTTTTTGTGGAGGCTCCCCTGGAAGCAGAGAGACTGCTTTTAAAGTACATAGATCTACTGCTGCGCTGCCACTTGTGGCGGGGGATAATTGCTGTATTGTGATAACTGGCTTATTCCCTGAGACACTTGCGACAGTGGGGGTTGTTGTTCCTGAAAGCCCTGAGGAACAAAGGGTTGAATTTGGAATGCCCCAGTTTGTTGCGGGGCCTGAGGCTGGCCCCTCCTCTCGTTTCCCGACAGTGGTTGCCCATTTTTATCAAATTTAGAACGACATTGATTACCCCAATGTTTTCCCCTTTTATATCTTGGACATAGGCCAGGTGGCCCTTTATCTGTTGTAGTAACTTGAGTAGTTACATTTTGTTTATTTGTGACTGGGCAATTCTTTTTTAGATGACCAATTTGACCACAATTATAACATTTTCCCCCAAATGTTTTCACTTGTCCTCCTAAAGCAACTCCTGTGATTGCCTGAGCCATAAGCATAGCTTTATGCACAGCTCCTCCAATTCCATCGCAGGCTTTAACGTACTCTGAGATTACATCTGATCCTGCGGGAACCTTTCCTTTTAATGGCTTAATGGCTGATTGACAATCCGGATTGGCGTTTTCATATGCCATTAACTCCACTATGACTTTACGGGCATTCTCATCGGTAATTGACTTTTGAGCAGCATCTTGAAGTCTTGCTATGAAATCTGGGTAGGGCTCTTTACAGCCTTGTCTTACTGTATTAAAGGAAGGGCAGGCAGTTCCTGGGTCTTGGATTTTTTCCCAGGCCCTGAGGCAGATAGCCCTGATTTGCTCAATGGCCTCATTTGGCATTATTGTTTGTTGGTCAACAGTGCTCCAATTTTGACCTATTCTTAATAGTTGATCTGCATCTATGTTAATTGGAGGATTGGCAGTCCTATTTCTTCGGGCCTGTACTTGTGCCCCATCAATCCACCAAGTCTTAAATTGTAAAAATTGAGAGGGTGAGAGTGAGGATTTTGTCAGAATCTCCCAATCATAAGGAATGAGTCTATATCCATGAGCAATGGAATCTAACAATGTTCTCATGTAAGGAGAGTTGGGTCCATACTGTTTTACTCCTTCTTTCATTTCTTTTAGCATTTTTATAGAAAAGGACTGATATCTGGCTTCAGCCACGGGAGGCTCTCCCTCTTGAGCCCCTTCTCTAGGTGGTCTTGCTTCTAATACTACTGGGAATTGCCACGCCTCAATATCTCCCTGTTTTCTTGCCTCATCAATAATTTTATGTATTGCACTACCCTGTGTACTGGGCGGTGCTGTAGGATTAAGTCTCATGGTGGGCGGCTGAGGATATGGCGCCCTGCCCTGTGGCACTGGAAATGTTCCTGGCTGTCCACACAGATTTTCTGGGGGCTGCCGATACTGCAGTTCAGCTGGCGGCCCGTATTGATAGGCTACTGGCTGCTGGATCTTACTTTCTACCTGCTGATATTGTGGATACTGTACTTGGATTGGCATTGCCATGGCAGAGACTCTATCTTTCTCTATTTGATCTTCTTTTGGAGTTTGTACTTGTTTAACCTGCATTTGAGGTTCTAAGGTTGCAGGCATCTGAGCTGTTGTAAGAGGTGTTGGCCATCGTGGTTTAGACTCTGATGGCTCTGCTAATTTTGGATCCTTTTCCTCTAATTTTAACGTTTCAGGATATATTACCTCCTGTAATTGATTGTTGTCAACATTTTGCGTTGACCGAGCCATTACCGGCTCTGCTACACATTCACAGTGTGAACTTTCTTTTCCTTTCCGGGATTCTATCCCTGCCTCTTTTTCACAATCTACTGCACAGCTTTTAGGGACATCAGAAACTGGAACGCTATCTTCTTCTGTTTGCAATGGTTCTAAAGCTACTTTAATAATGACCCAATCATTCCATACTGTAAGTGGGATGATTTTACCTTCCCTACTTGCTTGTTTTAATTCTTTGCCAATTTTTT
Source organism: Piliocolobus tephrosceles (assembly GCF_002776525.5). Lineage (NCBI taxonomy): Eukaryota > Metazoa > Chordata > Mammalia > Primates > Cercopithecidae > Piliocolobus > Piliocolobus tephrosceles. The sequence goes on along the minus strand of NW_022306748.1, from coordinate 892 downwards.
CCCAATCTTTTAGATCTAAAGTTCCCTGTTCTGGAAACCATGGACAAAACTGTTCTATTGTTTGAAAGAGCGTATTTAGATTTTTGGTAGACACTTTAACTCCCCCTCTTTTTAAGAGAATTTTTATAAAGCTGCGATAAGAGGCATATTTACTTTTAGTTTGCCCCATTGTTTCCCTAGGTTCTTCCGAGCGCACAAGCTTACCGCAAGGCTGACTGTAGAGTACTCGGGAGTCTCTCGTCGACTTGTCCTCAATGACCACGCTCCAGCGTGCCTTCACCTTAGCAAAAAGCTCCCACGTTGGACGCCAGATGAAGGGGTGGCCTGCCCCTCCACACCTGTGGGTGCTTCTCGCTAGGTGGAAACGAGAGACTTGAGAAAAGAAATAAAGACACAGAGACAAAGTATAGAGAGAGAAAAGCAGGGCCCCAGGGGGCCAGTGCTGTGCTTTCAGAGGACCCACACTGGCACCGGTCTCTGAGTTCCCTCAGTATTTATTGCCAAAAAGATAAGGGAGTAAATCAGCAGTAAGGCTTACAGATACACGGAGCTGTTACATTTTCCCAGTATCGGGCAGGAGACAGATGTTTTTCTTTTACTGAGATTTAAAGGACTGGTACTGACCTTCAAACCAAGCAGGCTTTGAACATTTATCTAACAAAGCACATTCCTTACAGCCCAGAATCCTTTCAACTTTAATTAGCACAGCAATGTTTCTAGCAAGGACAAGATTGGGGGTAGAGTCACAGATTAACAGCATCTCAAGTATAGAACTGAATGAAGTCTCTTAAACTTACTTCTATCTATAATAACACAGCAACAGGCTAACCTATTTTTTCCCTACAACATGTTATGGCCTTATTACTATTACTTTAAATAAATAACAAAATAC
>NW_022306747.1:0-8509 GCF_002776525.5 Piliocolobus tephrosceles | reverse complement strand
GGAAGGTAGCACTGTTTTTGAGGAATCTGCAAAAGGATATTTGGGAGCACATTGAAGCCTAGGGTGACAAAGGAAAGATCCTCAGACAAAACCCAAAAAGAAGCTCTGTGAGAAACTGCTTTGTGATGTGTGAATTCACCTCACAAATTTACCCCTTTCTGTTCATGGAGCAGTTTGCTAACACTATTTTAGTGGAATATGCAAAGAGATATTCGTGAGCGCATTGAGGCCTATGGGGAAAAACGAAATATCCTCAGACAAAAAATCAGAAAGAAGCTTTCTGAGAAACTGCTTTGTGAATTGTGAATTTGTCTCACAGAGTTACATGATTCTTTTCATGGAGCAGTTTGGTTGCACTGTTATTGGGGAATCTGAGAAGGGATATTTTCGATAGTATTGATTCCTATGCTGACAGAGGAAATGTAATCAGATAAAAAACTAGAAAGAAGATTCCTGAGCAACTTACTTGTGATGTGTGCATTCATCTCACAGAGGAACACCTTTCTTTTCATTAGTAGTTTGTTAACCGTGCTTTTGTGGAATCTACAAAGTGATATTTGGGAGTGAGTTGAGAACTATGGTTAAAAAGGAAATATCATCAGAAAAAAACAGAAAGAAGGTTTCTGAGAAACTTCTTGGTGATGTGTGTATTCATCTCACAGAGTAACATCTTTCTTTTCATGGAGCAGTTTGCTAACACTGTTTTCGTGGAATCTGCAACAGGATATTTGGTAGGGTATTGAAGCCTTTGGTGACAAAGGAAATATCTTCAGATAGAAGTCAAAAAGAAGCTTTCTGAGAAACTGCTTTGTGATTGGTGAATTCACCTCCCAGAGTAACAGTGTTCTTTTCAATGATCAGTTTCCTTACACTGTTTTCTTGGAATCTGCAATGGGATATTTCAGAATGCATTGAAGTTTACAGTGGCAAAGGAATTGTCCTCAGATAAAAACTACAAAGATGTTTTCTGACAAAGTTCCTTGTAATGTGTGAATTCATCTCAAGGAGTTACATATTTCCTTTCATGGAGCAGTTTGCTCACACTATTTTCATGGAATATGTGAAGGGATATTTGGGAGTGCATTGAGGCCTATGGTGAAAAAGGAAGTATCCTCAGATAAAAACTAGAAAGAAACTTTCCGAGTAACAGCTTTGTGATGCATGAATTTATCTCACATAGTTACACCATTTTTTCCTGGAGCAGTTTGATAACACTGTTTTGGGGGAATCTGAGAAGGGATACTTGGATGTCATTAAAGAGTATGGTGACAAGTGAATTATACTCAGATAAAAACTAGAAAGAAGCTTTCTGGGAAAATTCTATTTGATGTGTGTATTCATCTCACACTGTAACAACTTTTTTTCATGGAGCAGTTTGCTAACACTGTTTTCATGGAATCTGCAAAAGGATATTTGGGAGTGAGTTCCAGCCAATTGTGAAAAAGTAAATATCCTCAGATAGAAAGTAGAAAGAAGCTTTCAGACAAACTGCTTTGTGATGTGTGAATTCATCTCACAGAGTTAAACAACCCTTTTCATAGAGCGTTAGGTATCACTTTTTTGGGGGAATCTGAGAAGGGATATTTTGAATTGCATTGAAGCCTATGGTTACAAAGGAAATATCCTCAGAGAGAAACTAGAAAGATGTTTGTTGAGAAATTTCTTTGTGATGTGTGAATTCTCTTCACAGACTTACACGATTCTTTTCTTTCAGCCGTGTGCTAACACTGTTTTTGTGGAATCTGCAATAGGATATTTGGGAATGCATTGAAGCCTAAGGTGACAAAGTAAATATCCTCATAGATAAACTGAAAAGAAGATTTCAGAGAAACGCCATTGTGATGTGTGAATTCATCTCACAGATTTACACTTTTGTTATCAGAGAGCAGCTTGCTAACGCTATTTTCCTGGAATCTGCAAAGGGATATTCATGAGTGCTTTGAGGCCTATGGTGAACAAGAAAATATCCTCAGAAAAAAACTAGAAAGAAGCTTTGTGAGAAACAGCTTTTGATATGTTAATTCATCTCACAGAGTTACACGTTTCTTTTCATGGATCAGTTTGGTAGCATTGTTTATGGGGAATCTGAGAAGGGATATTTTGGATCGCATTGAAGCCTATGGTGACAAAGGAAATATCCTGAGATATAAACTAAAAAGAACCTTTCTGAGAAATTTCCTTGTGATGTCTGAATTCAACCCACAGAGTTGCACTTTTCTTTTCATGGAGCAGTGTGCTAACACTGTTTTAGTGGAATCTGCAAAGGGATATTTGGGAGTGAATTTAGACTTCTAGTAAAAAAGGTAATATCCTCAGATAAAAACTAGAAAGAAGCTTTCTGAGAAACTACTTTGTGATGTGTGAATTCTTCTTACAGAATTACACTGTACTTTTCATTAAGCAGCTTGTTAACACTACTTTCGTGGAATATGCAATAGGGTATTTAGTAGCACATTGAGGCCTATGGTGACAAAGGAAATGTCCTCAGATAATAGCCAAAAGGAAGGGTTCTGAGAAAACTCTGTGATGTGTGAATTCATCTCACAGCGTTACACTGTTCTTTTCATTGAGAGGTTTGCTAACACTTTACTCGTGGAATCTGCAATAGGATAATCTGGAGCACATTGAACAATGTGGTGAAAAAGAAATATCCTCAGGTAAAAACTAAAAATAATCTTTCTGAGAAACAGGTTTGTGGTGTGTGAATTCATCTCACAGAGTTACACCACACTTTTCATGCAGCATGTTGGTAGCACTATTTTGGGGAATCTGATAAAGGATATTTTGGATTGCATTGAAGCGTATGGTGAAAAAGGAAATATCCTCACAAAAAAGTGGAAAGAAGCTTTCTGAGAAACTGCTTTGTGATGTGGGAATTTATCTCAAAGAGTTTCATGATTCCTTTCTTGGAGCAGATTCCTAACACTGTTTTCGTGGAATCTGCATTAGGATATTTGGGAGTGGTTTGAAACATATGGTGACAAACGAAATATCCTCAGACCAAAAGCAAAAAGAAGCTTTCTGAGAAACTGCTTTGTGATGTGTGAATTCATCTCACAGAGTTACAGGATTCTATTCATGGATCAGTTTGTTAGCACTGTTTTTGGGGAATTTGAGAAGGGATACTTCAGATCGTATTGAAGCATATGGTGACAAATGAAATATCCTCATACAGAAACTAGAAAGAAGCTTTCTGAGAAAGTTTTCTGTGACGTATGAATTTATCTTACAAAGCTACACATTTCTTTTCTTGGAGCAGTTTGCTAACACTGTTTTCGTGGAATCTGCAAATGGATATTTGGGAGCGAATTGATGCCTATATTGAAAAAGGAAATATCCTCAGATAAAAACTAGAAAAAAACTTTCTGAGAAACTGCTTCATGATGTGTGAATTCATCTTACAGAATTATACTGTTCTTTTTATTGATTTGCGAACAATGTTTTCTTGGAATCTGAAGGGGGATATTTTGGAGCACATTGAAACTTATGGTGACAAAGGAATTATCCTCATATAAAAACTAGAAGGAAGCTTTCTGGGAGCCGTGTTGTGACGTGTTAATTCAATTCACAGATTTACATGATTCTTTTCATAGTTCAGGTTGGTAGTACTATTTTTGGGGAATCTGAGAAGGGATATTTTGGATCACATTGAAGCCTATGGTGTCAAAGGAAATAACCTCAGATAAAAACTTGAAAGAAATTTTCTGAGAAAGTCCTTTGAGATGTTTGAATTCATCTCACAAATTTACACCTTTCTTTTTATGGAGCGATTTGTTAACAACATTTTCATGGAATCTGCAAAGGGGTATCTGGGAGTGCATTGAGACCTATATTAAACAAGGAAATATCCTCAGATAAAAACTAGAAAGAAGCCTTCTGAGAAACTGCTTTGTAATGTGTGTATTCATCTTACAGAGACACACCATTCTTTTCATTGAGCAGATTGATAATACTGTTTTTGTGGAGTCTGAATTAGGATATTTGGGAGTACTTTGAGGCCTATAGTGACAAAGGAATTATCCTCAGATAAAAACCAAAAATAAGCTTTCTGTGAAACTGCGTTGGGATGTGTGAATTCACCACAGAGAGTTACATCTTTCTTTTATTTGAGAAGTTTGTCAACACTTTTTTCGTGGAAACTGCATTGGTGTATTCCATAGTACATTGAAGATTATGGTGAAAAAGGATATAAACTCTGTGAAAAACTAGAAACAAGCTTTCTGAGAAACAGCTTTGAGATGTGTGAATTCATCTCTCAGAGTTACACCACAGTTTTTATGGAGTTATTTGGTAGCACTGTTTTTGTGAGTCTGAGAAGGCATAGTTTGAATTGCATTGAAATCTACAGTGAAAAGGAAATATCCTCAGATTAAAATTAGAAAGAAGCCTTCTGTGAAACTCCTTAGTGATGTGTGAATTCATATCACAGAGTTAAACTGTTCTTTTCATTGAGCAGTTTGCTAACACTCCTTTCTTCCAATCTGCTATGTGATATTTCAGACCGCATTGAAGCCTACAGTGACTTTGAAAATATCCTCATATAAAAACTAGAAAGAAGCTTCTGATATACCACTTTGTGATGTGTTAATTCATCTCACAGCATTGCACGATGCTTTTCATGGATCAGTTTGTTAGCACTGTGTTTGTGGAATCTGAGAGAGGATATTTTGTATCACTTTGAAGCCAATGGTGACAAAGAAAGTATCCTCAGATAAAAACTGGAAAGAAGCTTTCTGAGAAAGTTCTATGTGATGTGTGAATTTATCTCACAGAGTTACACATTTCTTTTCATGGAGCAGTTCAATAACACAGATTTCGTGGAATCTGCAAAGGGACATTTGGGAGCGCATTGCAGCCTATGGTGACAAAGGAAATATCCTCATTAAAAAAAAAACAAAAAGAAGATTTCTGTGAAACTGCTTTGCGATATATGAATTCATCTCACAGAGTTTCACTGTTCTTTTCATTCAGCAGTTTGCTAACACTGCTCTTTTGGACTCTGCAATGGGATATTTCAAAGAACATTGAAGGTTATTGTTAGAAAGCAAATATCCTTAGATAAAACTCAGAAAGAAGCTTTCTGAGAAACTGGTTTGGGCTTTGTGAATTCATCTCACCGACTTACACGATTCTTTTCATGGAGCAGTTTGTTAGCCATGTTTCCGGGGGAATCTGAGAAGGGATATTTTGGATTGCATTGAAGCTTATGTTGACAAAGGAAATATCCTCAGTTAAAAATTAGAAAGAAGCTTTCTGAGAAAGTTCTTTGTGATGTGTGAATTCATCTCACAGAGTTACACTTTTCTTTTCATGGAGCAGTTCGATAACACAGATTTCATGGAATCTGCAAAGGGCTATTTAGGAAAGCATTGAAGCATATGGTGAAAAAGGAAATATCCTCAGATAAAAACTAAAAAGAATATTTCTGAGGAACTGCTTAGCTATGTGTGAAATCATCTCATTTAGTTACACTGTGCTTTTCATGGAGCAGTCTGCTAACACTGTTTTCTTGGATTCTGGAATGAGATACTGCAGAGTGCATAGAAGCTTATGGTGACAAAGTAAGTATCCTCAGACAAAAACCATAAAGACGCTTTATGAGAAACCTCTTTGTGATATGTTAATTCATCTCACAGAGTTAAACGATTCTTTCCATGGAGCAGTTTGGTAGCACTGCTTTTGGGGAATCTGAGAAGGGATATTTTGGATCTAATTGAAGCATATGATGACAAGGGAAATCTTCTTTGATAAAAACTAACAAGAAGCTTTCTGAGAAGGTTCTTGGTGATGTGTGAATTCATCTCATGGAGTTACACCTTTCTTTTCATGGAACACCTTGCTGACACCCTTTTAATGGAAACTGAAAAGTAATATTTGGGAGTGCATTGAGGTGTACAGTAAAAAGTTAAATATCTTGAGAATAATAAAAAAAGAAGTCTTCTGTGAAACTGCTTTCTGATGTGTGAATATATCTCACAGAGCTACACTGTTATATTCATTGAGCAGTGTGTTAACACTGTTTTCTTGGAATCTGCAATGAGATATTATGGAGCACCTTGAAGCTTATGAAATGAAATATTCTCATATGAAAATTGGAAAGAAGCTTTCTGAGAAATGGCTTTGTGTCGTGTTAATTCATTCCAAAGGATTACACTATTCCTTTTATGGAGCATTTTGGTGGCACTGTTTTAGGGGAATCTGAGAAGGGATATTTTGGATTGCATTGACATCTACAACTACTAAGGAAATATATTCAGATATAAATGAGAAAGAAGCTTTCTGACAAACTGATTTGTGATGTGTGATTTCCTCTCACAGAATTACACCATTTTTTTCATTGAACAGTTTGCTAACACTATTTTCTTGGAATCTACACTGTGATATTTCAGAGCACATTGAAGCTTATGGTGACAAAGGAAATATCCTCAGACAAAAAGCAAAAATAAGCTTTCTGAGAAACTGCTTTGTGATGTCTGAATTCTTCTCACAGTTTCACGATTCTTTGCATGGATCAGTTTGGTAGCACTGTTTCTGGGGTATCTCAGAAGGGATACTTTGTTTCACATTGAAGCCTATGGTGACACAGAAAATATTCTCAGATAAAAACTAGAAGGAAGCTTTCTGACAAACTTCATTGCTATGTGTGAAATCATCTCATATAGTTGCACTTTTCTACTCATTGAGCAGTTTGCTAGCACTGTTTTCATGGAATCCACAATGGGATATTTCAGAGCACACTGAAGCTTATGGTGACAAATGAAATATCCTCAGAAAAAGAAGAAGAAATAAGCTTTCTAAGAATCTGCTTTGTGATTTGCAAATTCTCACAGAGTTATATGATCCTTTTCGTGGGTCAGTTTGATAGCACTGCTTTAGTGGTATCTGGAAGGAATAATTTGTATCACATTGAAGCCTATGGTGACAAAGAAAATAATCTCAGATAAAAACTAGAAAGAAGCTTTCTGAGAAACTTCTTTGTGGTGTGTGAATTAGTCTCACAGAGTTAGATATTTCCTTTCATGGAGCAGTTTGCTAACAAAATTTTTGTGGAATCTGCAAAGGGATATTTGTGAGAGCATTGAGGCCTATGGTTATAAAGGAAATATCCTCAGATAAAAACTAGAAAGAAGTTTTCTTAGAATCTCCTTTGTGATGTGTAAATTTATCTCAACGAGTTGTACTGTTATTTTCATTGAGCAGTTTGACTACACTGGTTTTTTGGAATCTGCAATGGGATATTTCAGACTGCATTCATGCTTATGGTGACAGATTTTAAAATATCATATAAAAACTGAACAGAAGCTTTCAGAGAAACTACTTTGTTATGTGTTAATTGATCCCGCATAGTTTCATGATTCTTTTCATCAGTTTGCTAGGAGTGTTTTTGGGAAATCTTAGAAGGGATATTTTGGATCGCATTGAAGCCTATCATGACAAAGGAAATATCCTCATATAAAAACTGGAGAGAAGTTTTCAGAGAAACCGCTTTGTGATATGTTAATTCAACCGACAGAATTACATGTTTCTTTTCGTGGAGCACTTTGCTATCACTGCACTGTTTTCTTGGAATATGCAGAGGGATATTTTCGAGCGCATTGTGGTCTATGATGTAAAAGGAAATATCCTCATGTAAAAACTAGAAAAAAGCTTTCTGAGAAACTTCATTGTGAGGTGTGAATGCATCTCACAGAGTGACACTGTTCTGTTCATGGATCAGTTTACTAACACTGTTTTAGTAGAATCTGAAAAGAGATATTTTGAAGTGTACTGAGTTCTATGGTGAAAAAGGAAATATTCTCAGATAAAAAATAGAAAGAAGGTTTCTGAGAAAGCTCTTCGTGAAATATGAAGTCATCTCACAGAGATACACCTTTTTTTCCATGGAACAGTTTGCTAACACTATTTTCATGATATCTGCAAAGCGATACATGGGAGTGCATTGAGGCCAATGTTGAAATAGGAAGGATCCTCAGATAAAAAATATAAAGAATCTTTCTGAGAAACTGCTTTGTGATGTGTGAATTCATCTCACAGAGTGACCCCGTTCTTTTAGTTAGCTGTTAGATAATACTGTTTTTGTGAAGTCTGCAATAAGATATTTGGAGCACATTAAAGCCTATGGTGACAAAGAAAATATCCTCAGATAAAAACTAAAAAGTACCTTTCTGAGATGCTGATTTGTGATGGGTGGTTTCATCTCACACAGTTATAATGTTCTTTTTATTGAGCAATTTGATAACACTCTCTTTGTGGAATCTTCAAAAGGATATATGGGAGCACATTGAGGCCTATGGTGAAAAAGGAAATATCCTCAGATAAAAACTAGAAAGAAGCTTTTGAGAAACTGCTTTGTGATGTATGACTTCATCTCATCGTGTAACACTATTCTTTTCATTGAGCAGTGTGCTAAAACTGGTTTTTTGGAATCTGCAATGGGATATTTCAGAGCGCATTGAAGCTTATGTTTTCATAATAAATATCCACAGATATAAACTAGAAAGAAACTTTC
>NW_022306746.1:0-10169 GCF_002776525.5 Piliocolobus tephrosceles | reverse complement strand
GTCATGGTTCTCCTGGATGTTTGGGTTGCAGAGGACAGGTAAGGGGACCTGGAGTCCTGATGGAAACTCCAATGTGCTCCTCAGGGCACCGCAGCCCTATTTATGCGCAGATTCTGAAGAGGCTTGGCTGTGAAGATGGTGTTGGGGCAATTTGTGCTTTATGGGCTTGGGTGGTTAGCCGGGTCCAACGCCTCTCTAGAATGTGCTTTAATGGTGGAGTGGCCTGCACCCTCTTCTTTGTAAAGGATGTCAGCCTTGGGCTCTCGGGGGAGTCAGCATGTTTCATCTTCAAAGTGTCTTGCCAGCAGGGCATTCCTTCATCTGCAGGTATTGGGGAGGGAAGGGGAAGGCAGAGGACAAGAAGGAGGAGCAGGGCCTGGCGAGGGGAGGAGAAGGGAGGCCAGGTGCTGGGAGAAACTGGGAGGAGGAGACCTGTGTGTTAAGTGTGATGTGGGGAGAGGGGTTTCAGGAAAGGCTGAGGCATTCATAAATACCATCCCTCATTTCCATCCCAGCTGTGGCTCAAGTGCTCCTGAAACACAAATCTGGATTTCCCCGTCTCCAGATTTTTCAGTTGGCCGCTGAAAACCATCTCACTTTCCTACCATGGGAACAATCAGCAGATTATGAAATATTTGTCTTTTATCTTTCTTATGATGAGAGCTTTGAAGCATTGAGAAAAATTGGAATAATACAACATGCATGTATTGATGCTCCACATAGTTACCCCGATTCAACAGTTAACATTATACCATATTTGCTTTCACAGTTGCCCAATTATCTGAGTGGCAGAAAGCATGGCATGTAACCCTTAAATACATTAGTAGGAATTTCTTAAGAATAAGGAGAGTACTATTTTCTTATGCAGGAAAACTAACAATAATTCCAAAGCACCACTTACTATTCATCTCAGATTTAATTTTCCTAACTGTCCTAAGAATTTTAAAACTAGATTTTACATAATTTAATTTGTGGCTCTTGCCCTTATATTTTCTATAAACTAGAAATTAAATCTTGAGCTGGGATGTCCAATTTGGTAGACAATAGGCAGATGTGGCTACTTTAAGTTGGTAAAAATTAAATAAGTTAAAAATCTAGTTATTCAGTTGCACAATCCACATTTTGAGAACTCAGCAGCTACCTGTAAGTGGTGCCCACCTTATTAGACAGTGCAAATAAAGAACACTTCTTTATTATTTATTTTTATTTGATTTATTGGTTATTTTCACATAAAATTTTGTTGGACAGCACTGGGCTAGAGGCTGGATTAGGTTTAAATTAAACATCGTTGGATAGAATACCTCATAAAAGATGCTGTATAACTCTTATTATGTCACCCTAGGAAGCACGAAATATCAGATTGGTGATGCTAAATTGAATCACAGCTGGACGCGGTGGCTCACGTCTGTAATCCCAGCACTTTGGGAGGCCAAGGCAGGTGGATCACCTGAGGTCAGGAGTTCAAGACAAGCCGCAGTGGAGGAGTTTAAGACCAGAGATGGTGAAACCCCGTCTCTACTACAAATACAAAAGTTAGCCCAGTATGGTGGCACGTGCTTGTATTCCCAGCTACTCGGGAGGCTGAGGCAGGAGAATCTCTTGAACCCGGGAGATGGAGGTTGGATCACTTGAGTACATTTCCCCCTGTATTTGGAAAAACTGTGTAGAGAATTAGAATTAGAAACAACTGTGCAGAGAAGCATAGATCCTGGTTTGATAAGAATATGTTTCTTTTCAATTGGTCACTTACTATGTGATCATCATTATATATCGCAAATGATCTCTAATTCTTACATCAATCATATGAAGTATGTACCATTATCCCCATTTTACAGATGAGGAAACCAAGGGTCAGGGAGGTTAAATAACCTGCCCAAAGTCTCCCAGCCGGTAAGTGATGGAGCCAGGAGTTGCAATGCCTTCTTACCTATAAGCTGTGACAACCCCTTGACTTCCTAATCCTTGGATAAGTTCAAGAGGGTAGTGAAAGTTGTTTAGAGGGGAATATCTATGAATTTAGGATGTGGGAGAGTCTGTCTAAGGAAGACAGGCAGAGTCAGAGTGGGTTGGGATGGTTAGAACCATGAGGGGCCCTTTAGGGACATGTGGCACGTGGTGATGTGAGGCTATTTGGGGGCTGGGAAGGAGTATGAGTTAGATGTGCAGCACCCCGTGGCTAAGAATTGAAGGATGGGATGGAAAACATCAGTTTTAGTTATTTGCATACCTCTGGTATATGACAATACTTTGATAGATTGTACTATGTTCTACTTACCCAATGAACCACCTCCACTCCAATAGAACAGGTCCTAGAAAAATTAGCTCACAAAGTACAGAGGTTTGCATTAAATTGAGGAGAAGAAAAGGGAAGTGAAATGACCTGGTTTGTAGCCCCCTGGAGCTGCTGTTCTTCAAGGGCAAAGGCAGAAAGAGTAGCCTTAGGGAATGAGAACAGGTAGGATTGATGGGAAAAGAGAGGAGAGGAAAAAAATAGAAGAGAGTAGGGCTCAGGGTATCTGTGCAAAACATTCAGAGTGTGGCCTTGTGACAGGACAAATGTGGGAGGTCACAGACTGTGTTGAGCTATCTGGTCACCCTAGAGAAGAGTATGGCTATCCCTTTGTGAGTTCAGGGCGGCTGGGCCAGCACTTCTGAAGCTCTTTGTACCCTCATCTGCAACTCTGGGCACTGCCCACAATTGCACAATGATGTCCCCAGCAAACCAGCGGTTGGATGTCCTGAGGAGCACTGTGAGTCAAAGTACATCTCATCCACACTTCACCTTTTCTACCAATATAACTCCTTATAAAAATGACATGTATAAACACAAGCTAATTACTAATGGCTGGTCCTTACTAAGCAATTTTAAAGATGTAAGAAGCAATTTAAAACAAGGTATGAAAAATTCAAACGTTGACACCATTTCATTGAACTTCAGGAATTAATTGCTGCTAATTTTTGAAGACCTAAAAAGACATTCAACTTGTTTTCTTCAGAGTAAAAAAACCTTGTCACGGGGAAGGGAGGAGGGGAGGGAGGATGGCAGAATCTCCACTCTATGGTCTTGGCTCTGGCAAGGTAAAGAGGAAAGATTTTAACTTTATGGAGGTAACAATTATTTTTATTGTGAAATATTCCAACACAAAAGAATGTATTGGTGGTTAGATCTGTACCAATACCTACCGCTTACAGGAAAAAATAGAACATGTGTGTATTTCAGGAGCTTCCTATGCACCTTGTTCTGATTGTACCCTACTCCTTCCTGGCCTAGAGTGACTCCTCTCCTGCATTCTGTGTTTAATTATTCCCTTGCTTTTCTTACAATTTTAAAACCAATGTACTCATCTTGCAATGACATATTGTTTCTTTTTCCAGCTTTTGAACTTCACATAAATGGACTCATGTTGCATGGATCCTTGTGCACCTGGTTTCTTTCATTAAATGTTGCTTCCTGTAGCTGTCCTGTGATCATTTTCACTGTGGATTTCACTCATTGCATGGCTATACCACAGTTTATTTGCCTTTCTACCTCAATAACTGCATGGTTGTTTTCAGAGTTCTGTAGATTGAGCAGAGCTGCTATGAACATCCTTTCCCATGTCTTCTGGTATATTTATGCAAGAGTTTTTCTGGGGTATGTGGCTATTTTTTTTAAAGTTATATAAGTAGTAAGTGTTTCATGTAGAAAACTATTTTATGACTATTCTTCCAAACTTAATAATAACATCTTTTGATGTTTATTTTACACCATGCTAGATACTATTTTAAGAGTCCAACATGCATTAACTCATTTAATTTTTACAGTTACCCTTTGAGGTTGGTGTTATTATTCTCATTTTATAGATGAGGACACTGAGGTATAGGGGGGTTAAGGCTCAGGTTGTGTGTTAGTAGAAGAGCTTGCACCCAGAGCCTGTGTGTCTGATCCCAAAGGAAGGGATGTGTTTGTCCCATTGCACTCCCTTCTGTATTCCGTCGACCATTAGTAATAAGGATCACACAGTAGCTGGTGTTTGTACATAACATACAAACACAAATACTCATCTTGCCCCATGGCCTCTGCAGGGCCCTGGAGGTTGCTCTCAGGGTTCATGGCCAGAGGGTATAGGAGAGCTCACCCTTGTTCTTGGCGAGCTTCCAGTATTAAGAGAAAAGCTGGACACATACCCAGATCATGAACAAAAATGCAAACCCTGCAACACATCAATGTGTACAAAAGTTTTCTTTGTGGATATATTCCAAGGGCTTGGCACATAGTAGGTGCTCAATAAATATTTGTTGAATGAATGAAAAGAATACCAGCTGCATATTAAGTGCTGAGGAATGGAGCCATCAAAGCTTGGTGGTTTATTGTGCAAAGCTTTGTGGTAGGATAGGGTGGGGACACAAGAAGCAGATGATGTGGTCATTCCTGGGGATGGGGGTGGAGACAGGTGACCTTCCTTGCTGGGGCCTGAAGGAAGAATGAAGTGAGTGAGATGTGTCCTTTACCCAAGCAAAGTCCTTGGCTTACGTTATAAGGGGGTGGTAGGGAAAGTCGGTCAATGAGAGCAAGGATCTTGAAGGCTTTGGGGCAGACTAGAGACCAGGGGCCAGACTGGAGAAGGAAAGAGAAAAGCGAATCAGAGGAGATTTCTAGGAAAAGAGGCAGAAAGAAATACTTGGTCTTAGACTATTATTCTCAAGGGCAACTTAGAAGAAGAGAAGGAGAGTGCTGCATGGGTGGAGAAGAAAATGAGGGAGAGATCTTGGGAGATAGTCAGGAAGAGGAGGAAACTGGAGGACAGTGGAGGAAAAGTGGGAGAAGATCTGGTGAGTATGGTGGAGGGGTCACTCCAGGGATGAAAGAGCAGAGGAGGAGGTGGATGGGGGAAGCAGCACAGCACCAAGGGGAAGTGTGTGTAGACCCACTGGAAGAGGTAGGCACCATAGCTCCAGATTTATAGTAATGAACCCTCACAGGGCAGGGACATGGGGCGAGGGAGATGCACGTACACAGCTGGTTAGTGGGATGAACGTCACCAGGATGGAGCTTTTGAGTCAGGCTCCAGTCCCACCCAGGCATCCCACAGGAGCCTTCTGGCCCTTTTCCAGTGGGACTCCTCTCTGGTGAGGAGAGGAGTATAATTGGGCAGTGTCCTGGGCTCTCTTGGCTGAGAAGGCAGGGCTCTGACTTGGGCCTCTCCCTAATCACCCACTCAACTGGCCTGGGGTCAACTCCATTATCAATATCTCAACAGCCCAGGTGTTGTGTAAGCAGTCTCCCCACTACCCCTCAATTTCCTTCACTGGACCCTGGCCTGCATCTGCTTTCTATGAGTAGAAAGCATGAGCCAGCTACAAGGTTAGTAAGGGCATGGCCCTCTGGACACCTGTAAATCCGGCATGCAGATGCTCTAGATGTAGAGTTCAAAGGCTGCCTTCCAGCCCACAGCTGTGTAGCAGAGTCTCAGGGATGACACTGTCCCTGCTTATGAGGGCTGTGCCTCAACTGGCTTTCTCCCTCTGTCTCCACTGTCACAGCATCTCAAGATCCTCTCCACTCCTGCAAGGGCCCACAAGATCACCTATTGTCCACCCACTAGCCCTATCTCATTGTCTCTCACTGTCTGAAATGCCTCCATGCACATCTTCTCATCAACAATGTCTTGCCCTCCTTTTGCCTAAAGCTTGTCCTCACCCTTTCCAGGAAGCCTTTCTTGCCTTTCCCATCAGACTAGCTGCAATTGCACATTGACCCAGAAAGGACACTGTCAGCAGTCATTGCATTCCTCAGTATCTGACAGTATGTCTGAAAAATAACCTCCTTTAGACTTCTGGCCTCCTCATGAATTTGAATATGCTGTACCAGACTGGGAGCTCCAGAACCCATGTCTCCTTTCTCCTCTTAGTGCCTCCTTTCCTCCAAAATTAAGACAGGATTAAGCATAGAGTTAGGAAATATTGGTCACAAAATCCCTGAGTCCCCCAGCTGGAAAATGTTACCTACTCTAAGCGATCAACTATCTTGAGGAGTCTGCCTTATAACACCCTCCAGGGAGCAGAATGAACTGAAGGGAGCACTGAACAAGAACTTCCTAATGCTAAAACCACCTAATTTGCCCATTCTTTACAGGTGCCCCTTGAAATAAAGGTCCACTTGGGCTAAAAGAAGAGACTCTGATCTCCAGATCTGAAGGTCTTTTGTTCACCTTATCTCCACAAAAATGGTGGCCACTGCAGAATAAGAAGTGTCTTTCTTTTACATAAAGCCTCCCTAAATGGAACAGATAATGCAAGCTCCTTTAGAAAATAATGACTACTTGTCTCCTTCTGGGAAGTTCTTCCTCAACTCCAACTTCCATTTGTCCATCTGCAAAGAAAGCTTGCCTTCTCTTGTTCTCATTGGAGCACCATTGTACTTGGATGAATTATCAAGGCCATATCTCCCATCCTCAACCCCATGAAATCCTCTGGCTACTGACCAATCAGGAGGTTTTAGGATCAGGTGAAAATAAAGATGAGTGAGTGTGCCATCATTTGATTTATGACTGACGATTTCTGATGGTCTGTTAAGTCCAAATAATAAATACACACTTATGAATTATTCACAGATTCAGAATTTTCAGATTATCCAAGCCTCTCTTCTCATCCAGTAGTATGGTTGCCCAAGGATTGGTGATGTGTTCCTTTGCAAAGAGAAGAGATTCTCATTGGACCTTCTCTGAGGCAATCAGGCTGGAGCAGAGATGGAAGGAGGGGCATTTGTTTTGGTGTTCTTTTCGAGGACAAATGGAGTAACCATGGCCAAAGGTCTAAGATCCTTTGCCCCTTAGACTGGCTCCCATTGTAGAATACAGTAGATAACATTTATTGAGCATTTTCTATGTGCTGTTAAACATTGTCCATGCATTATTTCATTTAATCCTTCTACAAGTTCTTTAAGATAGGCAGAGTTAATGGAAACTGGACACAGATGGCTTAGGCATGTGGGTGAGTATATCCCATCAATGCTGTGGATATGTCAGCAGCAGCAGCAGCAGCAACAACAACAACTAATATGATTACACACTTAGAGTGTGCCAGGCTTAGTTCTAAGTGATTTACATGGATTAGCTCTTTTAATCTTTACAACAACTTTATGAGGTGGGCACTATTATTTTCTTCATTTTAGAAACCATGAAATGAGGTACATGGAGGTTTAGTAATTGCCTGAGTTTACACAGCTAGAGAGTGGCAGAGCTAGAATTCGAAACGAGGCAGTTTAGAATCTGAGTCTGTGTGCTTAACTAATATGCCATGTATTCAAACTTTTTATTTATTTATGTTTTCTTTATATGGGTACATAATAGTTATACATATTTATGGGCTACATAAGATATTTTGAGATAAGCATAAAATGTGTACTAATCAAATCAGAGTACTTGGAATATCCATCACCTCAAACATTTATTATCTCTTTGTGTTGGGAACGTTCCAAACCTACTCCTTTAATTATTTTGAAATACACAGTAAATGATTAACTATAGTCATTCAATTGTGCTACTGAACACTAAATCTCATTTCTGTTATCTAACTTATTTTTGTATTCATTTACTAACACCTCTTTATCTTCCCCTCCCAATTACCCCTCCCGGCCTCTGGTAACCATCATTCTACTCTCTCTCTGATGAGATCAATTTTTTTAGCTCTCACATATGTGTAAGAACATCTGAAATTTGTCTTTCTGTGCCTGAATTATTTTCCCCAACAAAATTTCCTCCAGTTCCATTCATGTTGTTGCACATGGCAGGATTTCATTCCTTTTTATGGTTGAATAATATTCCATAGTGTATCTGTAACATATTTTCTTTATTCATCCATTGATGGACACTTAGCTTGATGCCAAATCTTGGCTATAAAGAATAGCACTGCAATAAACATGGGAGTGCAGATATCTCTTTGATATATGAATTTTCTTTCTTTTGGAAGTTTACCTAGTAGTGGGATTGCTGGATCATCTGGTGGTTCTATTTTTAGCTTTTGGAGGACCCTCCATACTGTTTTCCATAGTGACTGTAGTAATTTACATCCCACCAGCAGCGTACAAGTGTTCCTCTTTCTCCACATCCTTGCCAGCATCCTTTTTTTTTTTTTTTATAAAAGCCATTTTACCTGGGTTAAGATGATAATCTTATTGTGGTATATTGTGGTATTGATTTGTATTTCTTCGAAGATACGTTGAGCATTTTTAATATACCTGTTGGTATATGTCTTCTTTTAAGAAATGTCTATTCAGATCTTTTGCCCATTTTAAAATTGGATTATTTGGTTTACTTGCTGTTGAGTTGTTTGAGTTCCTTATATATTGCAGCTACTAATTCCTTGTCAGTTGAATAGTTTGCAAATATTTCTTCCATTCTGTAGGTCATTTCTTCACCTTGTCGATTGTTTCCTTTGGTGTGCAGAAGTTCTTTTAGCTCGATGTGATCCCATTTGTTCATTTTTTGCTTTGGTTGCCTTTGCTTTTGAGGTCTCAATCGAGAAATCTTTGTCCAGGTCAATGTCTTAAGCATTTCCTCAATGTTTTCTTCTAGTAGTTTCATAGTCTCAGGTCTTACATTTAAGTCTTTAATCCATTTTAATTTGGTTTTTATATACAGTGAGAAATGGATATTTCAACTTTTCAGCGGCAACTGTAGTAAGAAATAATTTTACATAGTAACTGGGTATGCACATACATATACATATGCCATACAACTGAAATAAAAAGGGCATGTAACAAGTTATTCTCGTGACATATGGTGCAATTTACTATTTTCTGGTCTACTCTGCTCTATTTGATTTTCTCATAATCCATTTCATTAAAATAAAATTCTGGTTGGTTCAATTAGTGGGTCAGAACATGAATTCTGAGTAAACACTGCCGCTGAGCCCACCGCCTCCTAATGATTGTAATGAAGCCCTTCTGCTCTGTGCTCTGGAGTCCACTGAGCATGCACACATCTCTGTAACTCTAAGGCAGTAGGAGGAGGAAAAGCCTTAACCTATTTCCGAGGAGAGTCAAGTGCCTTCCCCCAGATTACACAGGGGTGCTCAGGGCAGAGCCTTGGTTCCTACCCAGCCCTCGTGAGTTCAAGACCCACACTACTTATACTGGATGGATGGCACACACAAATATAGATTTGTTCTCTGGCACCTGCCAAGGGTACTGACAAACTTCCATGCAGGAGTTTCAAGGAGTATAGTGTGTAAAGCAGCAGGGACTCAGGGGATGATGGCAGGGGCTGGATGCTCTTCTCATGTGGCTCTACATGATCTCATATTCTGAGCCAGACACTATACAGATTCATAACAGGGTTAGGGTTAGGGTTAGGGTTAGGGTGTGTGTGTGAGTGTGTGTGTTAAAGAGAGAAGGGGGTTGTGAGTAGGAAGGCCAACATGCGAGTGCATTGTGTGTGAGAGTGTGTGTGTGTGTGTGTGTGTGTGTGTGCACCAGAGAGTGGGAGAGAGAGAAAAACATGTTGATAGGTATAGATAAGGGATTTGGGAGTAGGCATGGAGGAATTGGGTTCCTGAGAAAGTGACTAAGTTAGAGATTCTGTAAACCTGGGACTTTTGGGGTTTAGAAACAAGCTATCTGGTTCGGAGAAACCACCAAACGCCCCCCAAGTTCCACATCATGAGATTCCCCCTCCCAACATTCCTGGCTAGTCCTATCAGCACCACGGACAGCGGCATCGACAATGTCTAACCCTGCAGGACAGAAAGAGCAGCAGCCCCGCCCCTTCCCTTCCATTCCAACCTGAGTCACTGCCCACTCCTTCGTCCAAAGTCAGTTTCCTCAACTGTGTATTGGGAGGTTGAGGTGGGTGTGGGGGACGTGAGCTGGTCCTTTGAAGAGGAAAACTGCAGTTTAGGGCAAAGGATCATAAACATCTGGCTGCTTCTGGGCACCAATTAAGCACATTAAGTGGGGAGCGACAGCAGCTACACAACTCAAGCCTATAAAGCCTTCTAATTGCTCCGACCCACGTGGTCACAGTCTCCCCACTTATATAAAAGCCCTACAGAGGTGCAAGTAGTGAACGCCTGACGCCCCAACCACTGTACTCTCCATTCGGACGTCTCCATCCTCAGAACCTCCTCTCTTCCCCAAAAAGCACCATGACTTGCGGATCTTACTGTGGTGGCCGCGCCTTCAGCTGCAT
>NW_022306745.1:0-5332 GCF_002776525.5 Piliocolobus tephrosceles | reverse complement strand
GGCTAGGAAGTCACAAGTCAGCCTCTTAATTGTTATGGGTGTCCTTCAAATATTAAGGTAATATTGAGGATGCAGAATGGCTCCTTCCTCATGACTTTTGAAGAGATGTGAGCCGGGCACTGTGGCTCACGCCTGTAATCCCAGCACTTTGAGAGGCTGAGGCGGGTGGATCACCTGATGTCAGGAGTTCCAGACCAGCCTGACCAAAATGCAGAAACCCCGTCTCGACTGAAAATACAAAATTAGCCAAGTGTGGTGTCACATGCCTGTCATCCCAGCTACTTGGAAGGCTGAGGCAGGAGAATAGCTTGAACCTGGGAGGTGGAGGTTGCAGTGAGCTGAGATTCCACCATTGCACTCCAGCCTGGGCAACAAGAGCGAAACTCTGTCAAAAAAAAAAAAAAAAAAAAAGAGAGAGAGAGAGGGAGAGAGAGAGATCTGGAGGGAGATACTAAGCTGTGCAGGCTCTCATCTTGAAGTCACCAAATATGTAAGTTGTTATTCCTGCTCTGGTGAGAAGTTTGTCAATACATTTTTTCCATAAATTAATGAAAATTTTAGACCCATAACATACGTTTTTAAAAATTTATCCTAAAGATTGCTTGTGTATGTATGTGTTTTGAAATATATTTAATCTCTTTATCTTGAAATAGTTTTTATAGATTCCACACAGGAGTCCTTTATGAAACAAGTGTGCTTTAATTTTCTTACAATATGTGTCCTTTTTTGTCCCTGGCACAGTCTGTGTATGACCATTTAAATTACTTTTATTTCATGTTTGTGTTATAATCACACACAAATATTCCCTAAAGTCCAAATCTTATTCTGATATTCGAGGAAGGGTTTACATGGTAATAATATTAAGGGTTACAGCTGGTTTCACTGAAGCTTTGTAGATATTCTCTAATACCTTATTTTTTGGAAGGAATATCTGTTCTGCTTGAATGATAGACTACATAATACATGTACTGTCAGGTACATTCATGGAAGGGACAGGCAGATGGAGTCATATGTTACTGGAGTCTTGATGAACAAATGTAGGAAATAGTCCAAGGAATAAGAAAAAAGTTGATATTGAAAAGTGCTTGTTGAAGTCTGTAAATGTGCGTTAAAATGTGGCAGTAAAAATAGACACAGTGAAGTTTGGGAACTGGGGTCTAAATCCTGGAGTCCCCAGAATCATAGAGAACCTTGGTTAGGGGAGTAATTTTGTAAAAAAGCAAGAAGAGGCAGTGACAAGGCAGAATATAATTAAAAGTATTGCTGTGTCATTTTCTAGTTTTGTAATTTTGTCATATTTTTCAAACTGTGTTGATCATTTATGAAACTGATAAATAAACTATAATCAGCAGGGTTATTATAAGGTTAAATAAGGAAATTTATATATATCTGTAAGCACAATGTCACAATTAATACAAATTTACCCTTGTTATTTTTCCTGGACTTCATGTACAAATGGGTCAGTTAATTTTTTGTTTATGACATATAATTATCATTTGCACATAACATATATTTAATTATTTTTATATTTTTAGCAGGGAAATAATACATACATGTTTTCACCCTGTCTCTAACACACGCATTCATATAAACATCTGCATCTATATACCTACATATCTATGTATGAATATACACATGGACATCGGTATTTCTCAGCAAATATGTATCATGATAATCAGAGATACTGCAACTAACAAAGACTAATATAAACCATGATTGCAAGAATTTTAGATACCACCTTAGTAAAATATCAGATTGAGCTGCTAAATTTCTTTCAGCCCTAAGTCATTGTGTATTTTCTGAGCATCCTAGAGGACTGTGACTCTATTATCAGGACAGAAACACCGTGACCCAGGGTACTCCTGCGAATTTCTGATGCAGGGGATTTTAAGGGCTAGATCAGCAGGATGGGAGTGTTGACCCTCCAAGTGAAATAAATTCCTGAATTGATTATCCCCATCCTAAAACAGATTTTTTTTTTTTTTTTTGATACAGAATCTTGCTCTGTCGCCCTGGCTGGAGTGCAGTGTTAGGATCTCGGCTCACTGTAATTGCCTCCTGGGTTCAAACGATTCTCCTGCTTCAGCCTCCTGAGTAGCTGGCATTACAGGCAAGCACCACCATGCCCAGCTAATTTGTGTATTTTTAGTAGAAATGGGGTTTCACCATTTTGGCCAGGCTGCTCTCGAACTCCTGACCTCAGGTGATCCACCTGCCTTGGCCTCCCAAAGTGCTGGGATTACAGGTGAGAGCAACCGCGCCTGACCCTAAAACAGATTCTTACTTGATTGATTTCCGAGTTCCAAGGGGAAATACAAAAGTCGAACTTGAGAGAAAGTAAAAGTGGAGTAAGGCTTCAGAAGGCTGTGATTGGTGTTGGAGAAACATTACTAGGAAATAAAGCTGGGATAATAAAATCTGAGAAATCCCACAGTGTTTATCTACAGGTGGGAATCATATCCCACATGTGGGCGGAGTCAGGGATCCCTGTGTTGTAAAATCAGGGAGGGAATTGAATATCTGGACTTGTGTCAATTAACATACAAAACTCAGTGCTTTTCATGTTCTCATTCACAAGCTATCTGTGTTCCTTCTTTGTCAGCAACCGTAGTCATAGGCTTCCTAATTTTGACCATGGGAAAAGAGGAGAGGCCTCTGCGTGTTTGTGTCTGTTGGTTCGGCTGTGGTGCAGGTGGTGTCACACTTCAGTGAAGGTCTGGCTTTTCATCACAGGTTGATCTGAAAATTGTGTACAAGGCTGGTGTCTCACGTGTTCTTTCTCCAACCTCAGCTTTTCTTAGTGCCTGAAGTGTCTGCAAGTGGAAATCCAGAAGACAGAGAGAAACTGAGTTCTTGACAATGCATTTACTAGTGAGTAGGGGATGCCTCTTTCTACTGAAATTAGACCCGTATTGCTGGCAAATGGGCAGTTTTCTCCAGTTTGCATGGGTGTTTCATTTTTATTCTTTTTTTTTGTTTGTTTTTATGATGAAAAATCCACTCAGCCTGGGTGTTCCAAATGCAATCAGGAGACTTTCAGGTATCCGGCCTCCAATTAAGTTTTCTGAGGACTCTAGGTTGGGTATCACGTGTCAAAGATTCCTAAATTATCAATATAATTTCTAATATTACACTACTTTATTCCAGCCCCTATTCAGGCTATTTACAAAAAAAAGACATGAGAGGTCTCATTTATGTATTTCTTTTTCTTCTATTCATCCTTTAAACTCATAGGGAAATAATTGACCCATTAACTGTACTGTTGGCTGAAGTAGACTTAGGATTGTGATGAATGCAGGCAATAGAGATGCGTGAAGAGGAGAAGATCACAGCCCAATAATGAGGCTGATGTTCTAGCAGCTGAGTTCAATAGGCCCATGTGATAGACCTTGGGCAAGAGCTGCACAGTGTTGAGGAAAAAGGAGGGTTTGATAAAATATATTTGTGCTTTTAAAAACTTTGCAAAAGGACAACTAAAGAAGTCATTATTATTCTTATCCCCATCCGTTTTACCTTTTGATAATTAACCTTTTTGCCTTCCGGTAACTGAAAGTAACATATAAGAAATACAATTACTTAATTATGGTTGCACACTAAGGAGAAGGAATATAGTATATCGAGTACAATTTAGGGTTCTGTGGAAATGCTTTATAAAGGCTGGTTAGAAAAAAATAAAACAGTAAAGAGGCGTTTTTAGCCTTGAACAAGCAAAGTGACAAGATAAAGTTAAAAGAGAGGCAGTGATAACTGATGTTTGGATTGCCCAGAGAAAGTTGAGAACAGGAGGCTTCATATCACAGGAATCATCAAACTAAGACTTCCTCATTATAGCAGCCTCAGCGGTCTTGTCTTGTGCTGCTGGACTGTCTTTAAGCCTTGCCCTGAACACCTGAATTACATAACATTAGAATGACTATATGTATGAATTGAATCCTATATTCTGCGTAAAACGTGTTCAGTTCTGAAGAATGCTGGAGTCTGGTTTATTACTTTCTAACTTTTTAATGAACAAGGGACCAATGACCTGTATTTAATAAATATTTGCTAGATAGGAAACATGTTTTCTATTACTTCTTTAGATTATTCAAAACACATAATAGGTCTTTTAACCATTTGATTGGTGAGAAACCTGTGGTTCATCTAGAGAAATAATTTATTTTATCATGGTCATGTTTAAAAAGTAGTAAATCATGGTTATTTGCCTTGTGACCAATCTGTAATTTACTTGAAATTCATGGCAAATTTGTTTTATTTATGAACGTTCAAGTGAAAATTTTATCATCAGTTATGTACACGTGTTTAACACATTACTGAAAAATATCTGGGCTATATTATGCCACACCTCATGCGATATTTCTTTATAGTAAAGTTTAATGGATTAACAGTGGGTATGTCTCTGTGAGTGAATCTGAAAGGCAGATACCAGCTTAGTATTGAGAATGAACTGGCTGGAAGCTAAAACAGAGTACTCTGCATACCCAGCTCCTACCTATGTCATCTCAGCCTTCCTTCTCTGGACATTAAAAAGGATTCTCTGTCTAATCTAAAATGTCTGTGATGTTTTAGAAGAAAGTGACTTTTGAAGATGTAGCTATTGACTTCACCCAGGAAGAGTGGACCATGATGGACACATCCAAGAGAAAGCTGTACAGAGATGTAATGCTGGAAAATGTCAGTCACCTGGTGTCCCTCGGTGAGTCCCTCAACATTCACATACATATGTAGACACACATTGACTCATTCATTCAATAAGTGTTGGAACAGCATCCCCGTATCTCACTCTAATCTCTTCTCTGATTCTCTCACAGATCTTATCTGAAAAAAGTTTGAGCTCTCTAAATCTGTCTGAAAGAAATATCTTTATTTTATTTTATTTTATTTTGTTTTATTTAGTTTGTCACTCAATTAGAATGTAATCTTGACAAGGATTTCATGATTTCCTTGGTAGTCAGTCTCTAATACTCAGAACAGACCTGGGAACTTAATGAATATTTTCAATGTATTAAATTAAGTATTTTCTAAATAACTCTTCTGCTTTAGTCACTATGCTTAGGCTGAGACTAATTAGTGAAAACAATAGCAATATCTTTTCTGTATAGAACACCAATTATTTTTGTAAATCAAATGTGGTTTTTGTTGTTCTGCATGAGGATAATAATAAACATACTATGCAGAGATTTAATTATTCTCTTTCTGAAAAGACTGTGTATTATGCATTGTGTCTTGGAACTTAGGCATGGACTCAGCATTCATAGGTCCTGACTGTTTTAAATTTCCTTTTCCCGGTGGACCTTTCGTTTGGATTTATTTTCTAGTCTCACGTTGGGTCAGA
>NW_022306744.1:2618-4168 GCF_002776525.5 Piliocolobus tephrosceles | reverse complement strand
AGGTTTCATATGAGGATATTTCCTTTGTCACCTTTAGCTTCACTGCGCTAAGAAGTATCCCATTGCAGATTTGCAGAAAACTGTGTTAGCAAACTGCTGGTCGAAGGGAAACGTGCAACTCTGTGAGTTGCATTCACACATCACAGTGCAGTTCCTCAAAAGGCTTCTTTCCACTGTCTGTCTGAGGATATATCCCTTTTCACCATAGCCATCAATGAGTTCCCAAATATCACATTGCAGAATCCACGACAAGACTGTTAGCAAACTGTTCCAAGAAGGGAAGGGTGGAACTCTGTGTGATGAAGTCACACATCAGAAAGCAATCTCTCAGAAGCCTATTCTCTAGTTGTTCTCTGAGGATACTTGCTTTCTCACAATGGGCCCCAATTGGCTCCCAAATATCACTGTGCAGATTTTACGAAAGGAGTCTTAGCAAACTGCTTCCTCTTCCTGAGGAATAAGTTGTAACTCTTTGAGATGAATTCAGAGATCACAAAGAAATTTCTCAGAAAGCTTCTCTCTCGTTTTGAACTGATGATATTTCCTTTATCAGTGTAGGCCTCAAAGCGATCCAAAGTAACCTTTCTTAGGTTCTTCAAAGACAGTGTTAATGGCCTGCTGCACGAAACATAAGTGTAACTCAGTGAGTTGAATTCACACGTCAACGGGAAGTTTCTAAGGAAGCTTCTTTCTAGGTTTCATAGGAGGATATTTCCTTTGTCACCATTAGCTTCACTGCACTAAGAAACATCCCATTGGAGATTTTCAGAAAATTGTGATCGCAAACTGTTGGCCGAAGAGAAACGTGTGACTCTGTGAGTTGCATTCCCACATAGCAGTGCAGTTTCTCGGAAGGCTTCTTTCCAGTGACTGTCTGACGATATATCCTATCTCACCATACCCCTCAATGAGCTCCCAAATATCACATTGCAGAAACCACGACAAGACTGTTAGCAAACTGTTCCTAGAAGGGAAGGTTGGAACTCTATGTCATGAAGTCGCACATCAGAAAGCAATCTCTCAGAAAGCTATTCTCTAGTTGTTCTCTGAGGATACTTGCATTTTCACAATGGGCCCGAATTGGCTCCTGTCTTGTTTTTCTAAGACCACCAGAGCGAGCACAAAAGAACCAGCAAGTAGGCAACTGTCAGGCGCAAGACTGCAAGTTTATTTTAGTAACCTAAGGTGTGGAGAAGAAGTCTGTCGGTCTCCGGCAAAGAAGGCCAGCAGAATTCCCCTCCCCCAAGCTCTCGGACGGAGTTCCGACGGTTCCGACAGCAATGAGAAACTGGGAAGTCCGCGTGGCTCAATGGTGGAGAGCAGCTTTTCTTGGCGTGGGAGGGCAATAGGTGGGGAATGGGCGTGTCAGGGGCGTTCCGCAGGGGAGACTAGGTTAATCTTGGTCTCTTCAGATTGACGTCACCTGGCGCATGCCCAGTTGGTCAGCACCCTCCCTGGGTGCCGGCTGCATTTTCGCGCGCGCGGGAAGAGTTGGGAGGGTTGGATGAAGAACCCGGAAGTGCACCGTCTTGCCTCCGCTCGTCCAAACA
>NW_022306744.1:0-2518 GCF_002776525.5 Piliocolobus tephrosceles | reverse complement strand
TGGTTGGTATTTGGATGTACGGATGAAGAATAAAATAAGGCACAGTATTAGTATAGGAATGAGGAATGGAAGCATTTGTTGGAATATGGGCAAAACCCAGAAGGATAGTCCTGGCAAGGTTGGGGAGTATGAGATAGTTAAGAAAATTTAGTAAGTTTGAGGCGAGTGGGGGAAAGCCAAACTGATTTCCACTGATTGCTTTCGGTAGGGGCCCTTTTTAGTTGGGAATGAGGAATGAGTGCGCAAAGTACTTGTTGGCCAGGCAGCAATTAAGGATTGGAGTTTTTCGTGGAGTGGATGGCTTTCCGTCTACACCTACTATAGAGATATTGGATGGAAGACTAGGTCCAAATAAGGATGGCAAAACACAATAGGTAGCCTCGCTGTTGATTAAAAAATTAATTGTCTTACCCGCTACCAGGAGAGTTACCCGCGGCTCGGTGAGGGTGATGGGGGTCCCCGAGTCTTGGCACCTTCAGTTGTCATCGTCCAGATGTAGGAGCTGGAAGGAGCTCCCAGGATCCTGGGAAAGGGGGTCATGTGGAGGCGTGGCACTTGTTCTCAGGGTGGGGCAATCAGACTTCCAATGTCCTCCCTGCTGGCAAGCAGGGCAGGGGGTTGCTGGTGGACGAAGGTTAGGACATTCACTGGCCTAATGTCCTGATGCCTTGCACTTATAGCAAGGCTGCGTTGGGGCTCGGGGACCTTGCGGACACCTGTTGGCATAGTGTCCTGCCTTGTCGCACTTATAGCAGGCAGGCTCCTTTTGTAGCTTTGGAGTCCGTGGGGTGTGTGCTCTCTGGTTTGGGGTTACGACTGGGCTGTAAAGCCACTGTTAGGAGCTGTAACTCAGCCGTCTCCTCTCTGGAGCTATAGACCTTAAAGGCTAATTTAACTAGGTCTTGTATTGGTGTCTGAGGACCATCCTCTACCTTTTGAAGTTTTTTACGAATGTCAGGAGCTGATTGAGAAATGAAATAAGACGCCAAAATAGTGGCCCCTCTGGGGGAGGCCGGATCTAACTGGGTATATTGGGTTAGAACCTCAGTCAGTTTAGGGTAGAGGTTAGGATAACCTGGAGGTCATGCCAAGTTAAGTCATAGGACTGACAAAGGTATCTAAATTCCTTTATGTATATGGTAGGATTAGCTGAGAAATCACCTAAACGCTTCTCAATTTTGGAAAGATCGGCCAATGAAAAAGGGACATGTACTCTGACTAACCCCTCCACCCCAGCCACCTCTCACAAAGGTGCTAACACTGTAGGAGGGTGTGAGCAGAGATAGGGGACTCAAGACAGCCAGTTGGGGGCCCCAAAGGAGGCACAGGATCCAGTGGATTACTAGTAGATAAGGAGGAGGAAGGAGGAGTCTGGGCAGGAAGGGAGGGGGTGGGGAGAGAAGGAGTATAGGGACGAGAGCCTAAGGCCTAAAAGCCTTGTATGTAAATTTCGGACCACTTGCCTAGCCACTGGCAGAAATTGCTGAGGTCAATCACGCCACAGTGGAAAGAAAAATTAACCGCTTCCTCCTAAGGTCTTATTCAAGCTGTAAGGTTTTTAAATTGGCTAGGAGGCACCCTAAGGGGGTGCACTTTGGAAATTTGGACTGAGGGTTTCCCGTTTGTTTCCTCTTTACCGACACACAATGGACACAATGGAAATGGAAGTGGATCTCTGCCTGGCTCCAAAGCGTCCTTTGGAACCAGCAGAGACAGACTGGAGGCTCTTGAAGCCAAGGTGGAGATTACCTTCAGGCGGATGTCTCTGTCCTGAACGGGTCTCCGAGCCACATGGTGGCTCCAAATGGACCTCGGACCTGTGCAGGATTTTGGCCGAGGGTGGTAAAGAGGAGATAAGGGCACGTACCCCAGAGAGGCCATGAGAGTGAGCGAAGCGGGTATCGGGTCCTGGTCAGTCCGTGGCGTGGAACGAGGAGGAGGAGGCTCCCCGGACACTGGGGGCCCTGAGGAGGGGTCTCCTCCCGGCTTCGGCACCATCTGTCTTGTTTTTCTAAGACCACCAGAACGAGCACAAAAGAACCAGCAAGTAGGCAAAGGTCAGGCGCAAAACTGCAAGTTTATTTTAGTAACCTAAGGTGTGGAGAAGAAGTCTGTCGGCCTCCGGCAAAGAAGGCCGGCAGAGTTCCCCTCCCCCAAGCTCTCGGACGGAGTTCCAACAGTTCCCACAGCAATGAGAAACTGGGAAGTCCGCGTGGCTCAATGGCGGAGAGCGGCTTTTCTAGGCGTGGGAGGGCAATAGGTGGGGCATGGGCGTGTCAGGGGCGTTACGCAGGAGCGACCAGGTAAATCTTGGTCTCTTCAGATTTACGTCACCTGCCACATGCCCAGTTGGTCTGCACCCTCCCTGGGCACCAGCTGCATTTTTGCACGCACGGGAAGATTTCGGAGGGGGGATGAAGAACCCGGAAGTGCACCATCTTGCCTTCGCTTGTCCAAACAGCTCCCAAATATCACTGTGCAGATTCCACGAAAAGAGTCTTAGCAAACTGGTTCTTGA
>NW_022306742.1:377-4329 GCF_002776525.5 Piliocolobus tephrosceles | reverse complement strand
TATTTCACTGAGCAGTGGTTTGTAGTTCTCCTTGAAGAGGTCCTTTACATCCCTTGTAAGTTGGATTCCTAGGTATTTTATTCTCTTTGAAGCAATTGTGAATGGAAGTTCATTCCTGATTTGGCTCTCTGCTTGTCTGTTACTGGTGTATAAGAATGCTTGTGATTTTTGCACATTAATTTTGTATCCTGAGACTTTGCTGAAGTTGCTTATCAGCTTAAGAAGATTTTGGGCTGAGACGATGGGGTTTTCTAAATACACAATCATGTCATCTGCAAACAGGGACAATTTGACTTCTTCTTTTCCTAACTGAATACCCTTGATTTCTTTCTCTTGCCTGATTGCCCTAGCCAGAACTTCCAACACTATGTTGAATAGGAGTGGTGAGAGAGGGCATCCCTGTCTTGTGCCAGTTTTCAAAGGGAACTTTTCCAGTTTTTGCCCATTCAGTATGATATTAGCTGTGGGTTTGTCATAAATAGCTCTTATTATTTTGAGGTACGTTCCATCAATACCGAATTTGTTGAGCGTTTTTAGCATGAAGGGCTGTTGAATTTTGTCAAAAGCCTTTTCTGCATCTATTGAGATAATCATGTGGTTCTTGTCTTTGGTTCTGTTTATATGCTGGATTACGTTTATTGATTTGCGAATGTTGAACCAGCCTTGCATCCCAGGGATGAAGCCCACTTGATCATGGTGGATAAGCTTTTTGATGTGCTGCTGAATCCGGTTTGCCAGTATTTTATTGAGGATTTTTGCATCGATGTTCATCAGGGAGATTGGTCTAAAATTCTCTTTTTTTGTTGTGTCTCTGCCAGGCTTTGGTATCAGGATGATGTTGGCCTCATAAAATGAGTTAGGGAGGATTCCCTCTTTTTCTATTGATTGGAATAGTTTCAGAAGGAATGGTACCAGCTCCTCCTTGTACCTCTGGTAGAATTCAGCTGTGAATCCATCTGGTCCTGGGCTTTTTTTGGTGGGCAGGCTATTAATTGTTGCCTCAATTTCAGAGGCTGCTATTGGTCTATTCAGGGATTCAACTTCTTCCTGGTTTAGTCTTGGAAGAGTGTACGTGTCCAGGAAATTATCCATTTCTTCTAGATTTTCTAGTTGATTTGCGTAGAGGTGTTTATAGTATTCTCTGATGGTAGTTTGTATTTCTGTGGGGTCGGTGGTGATATCCCCTTTATCATTTTTTATTGCGTCTATTTGATTCCTCTCTCTTTTCTTCTTTATTAGCCTTGCTAGCGGTCTGTCAATTTTGTTGATCTTTTCAAAAAACCAACTCCTGGATTCATTGATTTTTTGGAGGGTTTTTTGTGTCTCTATCTCCTTCAGTTCTGCTCTGATCTTAGTTATTTCTTGCCTTCTGCTAGCTTTTGAATGTGTTTGCTCTTGCCTCTCTAGTTCTTTTAATTGTGATGTTAGAGTGTCAATTTTAGATCTTTCCTGCTTTCTCTTGTGGGCACTTAGTGCTATAAATTTCCCTCTACACACTGCTTTAAATGTGTCCCAGAGATTCTGGTATGTTGTATCTTTGTTCTCATTGGTTTCAAAGAACATCTTTATTTCTGCCTTCATTTCGTTATGTACCCAGTAGTCATTCAGGAGCAGGTTGTTCAGTTTCCATGTAGTTGAGCGGTTTTGATTGAGTTTCTTAGTCCTGAGTTCTAGTTTGATTGCACTGTGGTCTGAGAGACAGTTTGTTATAATTTCTGTTCTTTTACATTTGCTGAGGAGTGCTTTACTTCCAATTATGTGGTCAATTTTGGAATAAGTGTGATGTGGTGCTGAGAAGAATGTATATTCTGTTGACTTGGGGTGGAGAGTTCTATAGATGTCTATTAGGTCCGCTTGGTGCAGAGATGAGTTCAATTCCTGGATATCCTTGTTAACTTTCTGTCTCGTTGATCTGTCTAATGTTGACAGTGGAGTGTTGAAGTCTCCCATTATTATTGTATGGGAGTCTAAGTCTCTTTGTAAGTCTCTAAGGACTTGCTTTATGAATCTGGGTGCTCCTGTATTAGGTGCATATATATTTAGGATAGTTAGCTCTTCCTGTTGGATTGATCCCTTTACCATTATGTAATGGCCTTCTTTGTCTCTTTTGATCTTTGATGGTTTAAAGTCTGTTTTATCAGAGACTAGGATTGCAACCCCTGCTTTTTTTTGTTCTCCATTTGCTTGGTAGATCTTCCTCCATCCTTTTATTTTGAGCCTATGTATGTCTCTGCATGTGAGATGGGTCTCCTGAAGACAGCAGACTGATGGGTCTTGACTCTTTATCCAGTTTGCCAGTCTGTGTCTTTTAATTGGAGCATTTAGTCCATTTACATTTAAGGTTAATATTGTTATGTGTGATCTTGATCCTGCCATTATGATATTAACTGGTTATTTTGCTCATTAGTTGATGCAGTTTCTTCCTAGGCTCGATGGTCTTTACATTTTGGCATGTTTTTGCAGTGGCTGGTACCGGTTGTTCCTTTCCATGTTTAGGGCTTCCTTCAGGGTCTCTTGTAAGGCAGGCCTGGTGGTGACAAAATCTCTAAGCATTTGCTTATCTGTAAAGAATTTTATTTCTCCTTCACTTATGAAACTTAGTTTGGCTGGATATGAAATTCTGGGTTTAAAATTCTTTTCTTTAAGAACGTTGAATATTGGCCCCCACTCTCTTCTGGCTTGTAGAGTTTCTGCCGAGAGATCTGCTGTCAGTCTGATGGGCTTCCCTTTGTGGGTAACCCGACCTTTCTCTCTGGCTGCCCTTAAGATTTTTTCCTTCATTTCAACTTTGGTGAATCTGGCAATTATGTGTCTTGGAGTTGCTCTTCTGGAGGAGTATCTTTGTGGCGTTCTCTGTATTTCCTGAATTTGAATGTTGGCCTGGCCTGCTAGGTTGGGGAAGTTCTCCTGGATGATATCCTGTAGAGTGTTTTCCAATTTGGTTCCATTTTCCCCCTCACTTTCAGGCACCCCAATCAGACGTAGATTTGGTCTTTTGACATAATCCCATACTTCTTGCAGGCTTTGTTCATTTCTTTTTCTTCTTTTTTCTTTTGGTTTCTCTTCTCGCTTCATTTCATTCATTTGATCCTCAATCGCTGATACTCTTTCTTCCAGTTGATCGAGTCGGTTACTGAAGCTTGTGCATTTGTCACGTATTTCTCGTGACATGGTTTTCATCTCTGTCATTTCGTTTATGACCTTCTCTGCATTAATTAGTCTAGCTGTCAATTCTTCCACTTTTTTTTCAAGATTTTTAGTTTCTTTGCGCTGGGTACGTAATTCCTCCTTTAGCTCTGAGAGGTTTGATGGACTGAAGCCTTCTTCTCTCATCTCATCAAAATCATTCTCTGACCAGCTTTGATCCGTTGCTGGCGATGGGCTGTGCTCCTTTGCAGGAGGAGATGCGCTCTTATTTTTTGAATTTCCAGCTTTTCTGCCCTGCTTTTTCCCCATCTTTGTGGTTTTATCTGTCACTGGTCTTTGATGATGGTGACGTACTGATGGGGTTTTGATTTAGGTGTCCTTCCTGTTTGATAGGTTTCCTTCTGACTGTCAGGACCCTCAGCTATAGGTCTGTTGGAGATTGCTTGAGGTCCACTCCAGACCCTGTTTGCCTGGGTATCAGCAGCAGAGGTTGCAGAAGATAGAATATTGCTGAACAGCGAGTGCACCTGTCTGATTCTTGCTTTGGAAGCTTCCTCTCAGGGGTGTACTCCACCCTGTGAGGTGTGGGGTGTCAGACTGCCCCTAGTGGGGGATGTCTCCCAGTTAGGCTACTCAGGGGTCAGTGACCCACTTGAGCAGGCAGACTGCCCCTTCTCAGATCTCAACCTCCGTGTTGGGAGATCCACTGCTCTCTTCAAAGCTGTCAGACAGAGTCGTTCGCGTTTCACAGGCTTCTACTCCTTTAGCTGAGCCCTGTCCCCAGAGGCGCAGTCTACAGAGACAG
>NW_022306742.1:0-277 GCF_002776525.5 Piliocolobus tephrosceles | reverse complement strand
CTCCTTTAGCTGAGCCCTGTCCCCAGAGGCGCAGTCTACAGAGACAGGCAGGTTTCCTTGAGCTGCTGTGAGCTCCACCCAGTTCCAGCTTCCCAGCGGCTTTAGTTACCTACTTAAGCCTCAGCGATGGCGGGCGCCCCTCCCCCAGCCTCGCTGCTGCCTTGCGGTTAGATTGCCGCAGACTGCTGTGTTAGCAAGGAGAGAGGCTCCGTGGGCGTGGGACCCTCCCGGCCAGGTGTGGGATACAATCTCCGGTGTGCCGGTGTTACAGCGCAGT
>NW_022306741.1:0-1082 GCF_002776525.5 Piliocolobus tephrosceles | reverse complement strand
AACCTGTATAACGCCACCAGAAAGTCCTTGTTTGACTTACACACTTCCCAGAAGGGCTGATTTTATCCAGAATCCGAACTGTGTCAAACACTAAACCTAAGAAATCATCAAGAAACCAAGGAAATGTAAGGCCATCTCCTGCCCTGGGTGCATGGCTACTAGGGAAGAAAGAGAAAATGAGGCATGAAAGGAAACTTTTAAGATATTCAGACCATCACTGGATGATTCCAGGAACCCATTAGAGATCATTGCTGTTCCTAATAACAGGAAAGAAATTCTAAAATTCCAACAGGCATGGTGAGTCCCTCACTTGCAGGAAATCAAAATAATGCATTACTATCTTCAAAAGGACAAAAGAAAAACTCTACTTCCTCTTCATATTAATTTGTGTACAAATAACTTAAGTGAGAAAATCTTAACGTCTGGACTGTGATATCAATAGCAAAATAACCCCAAGCTTCCCATTAAAAGATATAGACGGGCTGAGTGGATTTAAAACAAGAAAAACCAACTATATGCTGCCTACAAAAAACTCACTTCAGCCGTAAAGACACACATAGACTAAATGTGAAGGGATGGAAAAACATGTTCCACATTAATGGAACTCAAAAGTGAGCAAGGGTAGCTATATTTATCTCAGACCAATCACAATTTAAGTCAAAAACTGTAAAAAGGAGACAAAAAGGTAATTATGTAATAAAGAGATCAACACAGCAAGAGGATATAACAATTACGAGTATATGTGCACCCAACAACAAAGCACTCAGATATATAAAGCAAATATTAGTAGATCTAAATAGAGAGAGAGGTCTGGTGTGGTGCCTCATGCCTGTAATCCCAGCACTTTGGGGGGTGGAGGCAGGTGGATCACCTGAGGTCAGCAGTTCAAGACCAGCCTGGCCAACATGGTGAAACCCTGTCTCTACTAATACAAAAAATGAGCCCAGCATGGTGGCACATGCCTGTAATCCCAGCTACTTGGGAGGCTGAGGCAGGAGAATCACTTGAACTCGGGAGGTGGAGGTTGCAATGAGTTGAGATTGCACCTCTGCACTCCAGCCTAGGCAACAAGAGCAAAACTC
>NW_022306740.1:925-6818 GCF_002776525.5 Piliocolobus tephrosceles | reverse complement strand
GGGCGTGGTGGCTCACGCCTGTAATCCCAGCACTTTGGGAGGCTGAGACGGGCGGATCACGAGGTCAGGAGATCGAGACCATCCTGGCTAACACGGTGAAACCCCGTCTCTACTAAAAATACAAAAACTAGCTGGGCGAGGTGGCGGGCGCCTGTAGTCTCAGCTACTCGGGAGGCTGAGGCAGGAGAATGGCGTAAACCCGGGAGGCGGAGCTTGCAGTGAGCTGAGATCCGACCACTGCACTCCAGTCCGGGCGACAGAGCAAGACTCCGCCTCAAAAAAAAAACAAAAAAACAAAAAAAAAACTAGCCAGGCGAGGTGGCAGGCGCCTGTAGTCCCAGCTACTCAGGAGGCTGAGGCAGGAGAATGGTGTAAACCCGGAAGGCAGAGCTTGCAGTGAGCTGAGATCCGGCCACTGCACTCCAGCCTGGGCCACAGAGCGAGACTCCGTCTCAAAAAAAAAAAAGAACTTCAGCCCTCTCCTGAATCCAGTCATTGCCAAGCCTCTAAGGCCCATGCACCTGTGTGTTTCTTTGTAGCAAGAGATCCCTGTTCTTAGAATAGCCAACAATCACGGTTGAGAATGGAGGATGACATCTGTAATCCCAGCTCTTTGGGAAGCCAAGGTGGGAGGATCCCTTGAGCCCAGGAGTTCAAGATTAGCCTGGGCAATATAGCAAGACCCCATCTCTTAACAAAAACAAGCAAAAACTGGCCGGGCCTGGTGGCTCACACCTATAATCCCAGCACTTTGGGAGGCCGAGGTGGGCAGATCATCTGAGGTCAGGAGTTCGAGACCAGCCTGACCAACATGGAGAAACCCCGTCTCTACTAAAAATACAAAATTAACCAGGCCTGGTGGCCCATACCTGTAATCCCAGCTACTCGGGAGGCTGAGGCAGGAGAATCGCTTAAACCCAGGAGGCGGAGGTTGCAGTGAGACAAGATCGCACCACTGAACTTCAGCGTGGGCGAGAAAGTGAGACTCCATCTTGAAATAAATAAATAAATAAATGAAATAGAAAATGAAAAAAAAATTAGGTATGCTGGCGTGCACCTGCTACTCAGGAGGCTGGGGCAGGAGGATCGTTTGGATGTGGGAGGCAGAGGTTGCAGTGAGCCAAGACCGCACCACTGAACTCCAGCCTGGGCAACAGAGTGAGACTCCGTCTCAAAATAAATAAATAAATAAATAAAATAAAAATAGGTATCTGGCATGCACCTGTAGTTCCAGCTACTCACGAGGCTGAGGCAGGAGGATTGTTTGGACCTGGGAGATTGCAGCAATGAGCTATGATCACACCACGGCACTGCAGCCTGGACAACAGAGCAAGACTGCATCTCTAAGAAAAATAATAATAATTTTAAAATAATGTCATTTCAAGCAGCACAGCATAAACAAAGGCACATAAGCTTTGGGATCGGACGCCCATGGTTCAAATTCCAATTCCCCAGCAGGTTTGCTCTGCCATCTTGGGGGTCTCAGTGCCTCTGTTTTCTGATCTATAAAATAGGACAATAATCTCCCGCACACCAGGTGGTTGTGAAATTTCGATGAAACAGCCGACATGGGTGGTGCAAATGACGAAGGCAGCACAAATAAATAATCATCTCCAGTGTTATTATTATTATTAGCTTAGCTCCCTTTCCCCCTACTGATGTTTTTTTCTCTTTCTCTTTTTTTTTTTTTTTTTTTTTTGAGACAGAGTCTCACTCTGTCACCCAGGCTGGAGTGCAGTGGTGCGATCTCAGCTCACTGCAACCTCCGCCTCCCGGGTTCAAGTGATTCTCCTGCCTCAACCTCCCAAGTAGCTGGATTACAGGTGCCCGCCACCACGCCCAGCTCATTTTTGTATTTTTAGTAGAGACGAGGGCTCACCATGTTGGCCAGGCTGGTCTCGAATTCTCAACCTCAGGTGATCCGCCCACCTCAGCCTCTCAAAGTGCTGGGATTACAGGCATGAGCCATTGGGCCCAGCTCCACTGATAATTCTTTTTTCTTTTTTTTTTTTTTTGAGACAGTCTTGCTCTGTCGCCTAAGCTGGAGTGCAGTGGCGCAATCTCGGCTCACTGCAACCTCCACCTCCCGGGTTCAAGCAATTCTCCCACCTCAGCCTCCCGAGTAGCTGGGATTACAGGCACACACCACCACATCCGGCTAATTTTTGTATTTTTGGTAGAGACGGGGTTTCAACATGTTGGCCAGGCTGGTCTCGAACTCCCAACCTCAAGTGATCTGCCTGCCTCAGTTTCCCAAAGTGCTGGGATTACAGGCGTGAGCCACCCCACCCGGCCTCCACCGATAAGTTTAAAAGCTCTCGTCTCACCCAAGCCTTCTTGAGACAAAAACCAAGGCTGAGCGCAGCTGCAAATGTGAGCTGGAGGCCGGTTCTGGAAGGGGTGAGGCCAGCGGGAGCGGGAGGAGGGAGTGTTTCTGGTGGATTTCTTACAGCTGCAAGGCTGCTCGCCCCCCTCCCCCGGCTGCAGCAGCTCTGCGTTTGCAGGACAGTGGCCTCGCTGTGCCAGCTTGGGCCCCACAAGCTACGCCTTTGCCAACAGGGCACTTCCTCCACGAGGCCTCTGTCTTCCTCGTCTCCGGAGGGACCGAGTGCAGCTCCTCGGTGCAGGTCCAGCTGCGGCCACACATAACCACCTCTGTCTGCTGCAAAACAGCTCACAATTCTATTTCTTCCAGCCCAGCCATCCCCTCCCCTGTGGACTGCAGAAGTGGTCTTTGTACTTCCCCTAAGGATGTCAGACAGAGCTCTGCATGGCCTCTGTCCTTCAAGCACTATTTTTTTTTTTTTTTTTTGAGACAGAGTCTCACTCTATCACCCGGGCTAGAGCGCGGTGGTGCAATCTCAGCTCACTGCAACCTCCGCTTCCCGGTTTCAAGCAATTCTCATGCCTCAGCCTCCCAAGTAGCTGGGATTACAGGTACGCACCACCACGCCTGACTCATTTTTGTATTTTCGTTAGAGACAGGGTTTCACCATGTTGGTCAGGCTGGTCTTGAACTCCTGACCTCAAGTGATTCACCTGCCTCGGCCTCCCAAAGTGCTGGGATTACAAGTATGAGCCACTGCGCCTGGCGTCCTTCTAGCATTTTCCTTCACTCTCACCCTTCTGCAGCCTGCTACGGAGCTAGCGCTGAAGGCAGCCCAGAGATTGCTTGCTGCCTCGATTTCTCCATTCATTCATTCTGATGCTATGTGCCACTGTATACCAGTTCCTTATAGCCTCACAACCCAATGCAAGGTGGCAGCTGCGCTCATGGCACTTCTGACCAGGTCAGGGAGGGAAGGGGAGCTGTGATTCCTGGTGCGAAGGGTGAGGAGGGATGAGCCGGGGAAGGAGGTGGGGCATAGGGGCCCCGCATTCCAGAGAGGACAACATGTGCAAAGGCCCTGGGCTCAGTGGAAGCAGGTTGAGGGACTGAGGAAGGCTGCGTGAGGAAACTGAGGACTGGGGGAGGAGCTTGCCCAGGGCATCATAGCCGAGGAGGGTCAGGTGCAGGGTGAGTTGCCCCACAGGTCCCTCTACTCTCCTCCCCTCACAACTGAGTGGCTGCCAGTTTTGTCTGCTTGCTTGTAACTTTCTGTTTTTTGTTTTGGGTTTTTTGGGGGGTTTTATTTGTTTATTTATTTGAGACAGAGTCTCGCTGCAACGCCCAGGCTGGAGTGCAATGACGTGACCTCGGCTCACTGCAACCTCCACTTCCCAGGTTCAAGCGATTCTCCTGCCTCAGCCTCCCGAGTAGCTGGGATTACAGGCGCCCACCACCATGCCCAGCTAATTTTTGTATTTTTAGC
Organism: Piliocolobus tephrosceles; assembly: GCF_002776525.5. Classification (NCBI taxonomy): domain Eukaryota; kingdom Metazoa; phylum Chordata; class Mammalia; order Primates; family Cercopithecidae; genus Piliocolobus; species Piliocolobus tephrosceles. The sequence continues at coordinate 3,006 of NW_022306740.1, read as the reverse complement.
AGAGATGGGGTTTCACCACATTGGTCAGGTTGGTCTCGAACTCCTGACTTCAAGTGATCCACCCGCCTGAGCTTCCCAAAGTGCTGTGATTACAGGTGTGAGTCACCTTGCCTGGCTGCTTGTAACTTTTTAATTAATTTTTTTTTTTTTTTTTGAGACAGGGTCTTGTTCTGTCACCCAGGCTGGAGTGCAGTGATGTAATCATAGCTCATTATAGACTCCATGTCCCAGGCTGAGGCGTTCCTCCCACTGAAGCCTCCTGAATATCTGGGACCACAGGCATATGCCACCACACCCAGCTATTTTTTATTTTCTGTAGAGACGGGGTCTCACTGTGTTGCCCAGGCTGGTCTCAAACTCCTGGGTTCAAATGATCCTCCCACCTCAGCCTCCCAAAATGCTGGTATTACAGGCATGAGCCCCTGTGCCTGGCCTGTTTTGAAATACTTCCAGACTTGGAAAAAAATGATATAAAGATATCTGCACACCTTTCAAAGTGCTAAGATTACAGGCATGAGCCACCACACCCAGCCAACATTTCACGTAATTGGAATCACACACTGTGTGGCCTTTTGTGTCTGGCATCTCTCACTGAGCATGACGTCCTCAAGGTGCATCCATGCTGTGGTCTGTGTCAGAGACTCGTTCCTTTTCAGGGCTAAATAGTATTCCATTGAATGGATATACCATATTTGTTGATTCAGTCAGCTGTTAATGGACTGGTTGTTTGTTTGTTTGTTTTTGAGATGGAGTCTCCCTGTGTTCCCAGCCTGGAGTGTAGTGGTGCGATTTCGGCTCACTGCAACCTCCGCCTCCCGGGTTCAAGTGATTCTCTTGCCTCAGCCTCCTGAGTAGCTGGGATTATAGGCATGCGCCATCACGTCCAGCAAATTTTTGTATTTTTAATAGAGACAAGTTTCACCATGTTGGCCAGGATGATCTCGATCTCTTGACCTCATGATCCGCCCGCCTCAGCCTCCCAAAGCATCGGGATGATAGGCGTGAGCCACCGCGCCTGGCCATCAATGGATTCTTGAATTGTTTCCACTTTTTGGTTTTTATGAACCATGCTGCTATGAACATTCAAGTATGAGTTTTCATGTGAACAGATGTTTTCATTTCCTTTGGGAATCCGCTCCATTTTGATCTTTGCCATGAACAGGAGGAGGGTGACATCTGATTCCTCCTTTACCTCCAAGCCCCACAGATGCACTGGAGATGCAGTGGTTATGTAAAAACATTTGATGAATGGAGAAAAGAGAGAGGGAGGAAAAGAGAGATGGAAAAAAACATTTGATGAATGAGTGAATGGGCGAAAGAGAGGGAGGGAAAGATAGAAAGAAAAAGCGTATATAAGTTTATACCCCAAAAAGGTTACCAGCTCATGCCCTAAGTGGAACAGAAATGAGGGGAATAAATCCTTTTTTTTTTTTCTTTGAGACAGAGTCTCACTTTGTTGCCCAGGCTGGAGTGCAATGGCGCGATCTCGGCTCACTGCAATCTCCACCTCCAGGGTTCAAGCAACTCTCGTGCCTTAGCCTTTCGAGTGGCTGAGACTGCAAGCATGCACCACCACACCCAGATAATTTTTGTATTTTTTAGTAGAGACTGGGTTTCACCATTTTGGCCAGGCTGGTCTTGAACTCCTGACCTCAGGTGATCTGCCCACCTCAGCCTCCCAAAGTGCCAGGATTACAGACGTGAGCCACCACACCCAGCCAATAAATCATTTTTTTTAAAGGAAAGGAACATGCATTCCACCGCCCTTCCTGTCTAAACAGCTTGCCTTGCAGCTGAGCCAGGAAAGTTGAGTTACAGAGATGAATTAAGCTGTAGCCTGGCTTTCCTGAGTCAGCACGCTCTGCCGCTAGGACCTCTGGCAGCCCCGTGCAAAATGTTCTGCCCGGAATGGAATATTTCCCAGGGTAGCCAAGGAGCCAGAGCTCCTGGGTCAAACTCGGGCGGCAAGGGCTGTGGCCTCAAGAAGTGTTCTGGGGCCAGGTGCGGTGGCTCACGCCTGTAATCCCAGCATTTCCGTCTTATAAAAAAGAAGAAAAAGTTGCAAAGTTAGTACAGAGAAT
>NW_022306740.1:0-825 GCF_002776525.5 Piliocolobus tephrosceles | reverse complement strand
TTTTTGAGACGGCGTCTTTCTCTGTTGCCCAGGCTGGAGTGCCGTGGCCGGATCTCAGCTCACTACAAGCTCTGCCTCCCAGGTTTTTGCCATTCTCCTGCCTCAGCCTCCCGAGTAGCTGGGACTACAGGTGTCCGCCACCACGCCCAGCTAGTTTTTTGTATTTTTTTTTTTTAGTAGAGACAGGGTTTCACCGTGTTAGCCAGGATGGTCTCCATCTCCTGACCTCGTGATCCGCCCATCTCGGCCTCCCAAAGTGTTGGGATTATAGGCTTCAGCCACCACGCCCGGCCCATAATTAACATCTTATATTAGCTATGTATATTTTATATTTGTCACAATTGATGAATCAATATTGATACTATTGGTTATTGATAACCAACACTGATCAATAACGATATTGATCAATGTTGGTTATTAGTTGCCAAAGTCCATGCTTTTTTAGATTTTCATAATTTTTCCTAATGTCCTCTTTTGCTTTTTTCTTTTCTCTCTTTTTTTCTTTTTTTTTTTTTTTTTTTTTTGTTGTTGAGACGGAGTCTCACTTTGTTGCCCAGGCTGGAGTGCAGTGGCCGGATCTCAGCTCACTGCAAGCTCCGCTTCCCGGGTTTACGCCATTCTCCTGCCTCAGCCTACCAAATAGCTGGGACTATAGGCGCCCACCACCTCGCCCGGCTAGTTTTTTGTAGTTTTTAGTAGAGACGGGGTTTCACCGGGTTAGCCAGGATGGTCTCGATCTCCTGACCTCATGATCCGCCCATCTCTGCCTCCCAAAGTGCTGGGATTACAGGCTTGAGCCATCGCGCCGGGCCTTTTTTTTTTTTT
>NW_022306738.1:0-1616 GCF_002776525.5 Piliocolobus tephrosceles | reverse complement strand
GTGTAGCACAAAGTAAGTCCAGGAAATACATAAATAAATGTGAAGGCGTTAAAGCGTTCCTTAGTTGGAGAACAGAGAGGCCGGGGGTCACGTGCCTGGGGCTTCCAAGTCCTTAGATGTCCTGTTTCTTGGCCCTTGGGTAAGAACGAGGTTCTCTGAAGGAGGAAAGGTCCCCTTCCAGTGTCTGTGAGTAGAGAGCAGGTAACAAAATATGTCATGGAATATTCTGTGTGTTGGGTCAATTTCAACCAACACAAAATCTAAAGGTTTTATAGACCTAATTAAACTCTGAGCTTCTAGAAAAATAAAACTGACTTTGGGATTGTCTCTAGACTTCCTTTATTCCTAGCATGCTAGGGCTGGAAAAAAAAAATAAAGAAGAAGAGAGAAGTCAGTCCCCTTTGGCTGTTATGCCCCATGGCAAGCAAGGGGAAGGCTGGGCAGATGGCAGCAATGCCCTCCTAATTCATGGGTCACCCAGTGGGAGGTGTGTGGAGCTGCCCACCCTTTTAATGAAATCATTTAATTGGCATGAACATAGGTGAGTGTAAAGGTCACCCTTGCTCAGGTCAGGGGCTAAGATGGGAGGATGAGGCCTCTTGGGCCTGCACTAAGCACTTTTTTCAAGAAGACTGTGTTGTTGCCAGGCTCAAGAGAGAGAAGGTTGGAACCTAAAATACTAATAAACAGCTCACTGTCCTCCCTAGGGACCCAGCTTTGCCAGATCATGCAGGACCAACCTCACAGGTACCAAGGGGTTGTAGACTGCCTCTCATAGCTTCGATAAAAGTCAATCATTTCTATTAGTTTATGCATGCACTCATTTAACAAAAGGTTTTCCAGTCCCCGCTCTGTGTTAGGTATATAAAGTACTTGTCTGTACATTGTTCCATTTTATTTCTTTTAACTAGACAAGAACTTTCTGAGTTAGCTACTATCTTCCCATTTTACCAGTAGATAAGCAGAGGCTTAAATAAGTTAAAGAAAAAATCTTTAACTTATTTTTATTTATTAAAAATTAATTACTAATTTTTAACTTAATTCATTAACTTATTAATTAACTTAGCTCAAAATCACACAGCTTGACAGGATTTGAACCATAGACTCTCTGATTCAGGCCTCGATCAGTAGAAAGAGTTTACAGGCATGGCCTCCCGATCCTTTAAGTCAAACGTTCTAGAATGGTTTAGGACAAGGTCATAGAACTCCTGGCAGTACTGGGTGCCACCAAGAAGGAGGGTGCTTTGTTTCCGTAGTCTTGGGGTACATAAAACTGGGCAGGGGGCAGTGGGTGGGGTTACACCAAATCTGAGCTGCCTTCCTCTGTGCCGACCTGACATCTTGAGCAGACCAAGCCCCAGGCAGAAAGAGTGCTGGAAAGTCAAGACATGTGGACCTCAGTCCTCCCTGATTCTTGAGGCACGTTTGACCTTGCAGAGGCCCTTGCTCTTGCCATCTGGGGATTTAGGGCCAGATGGCTGCCAGGGTCTCTGAGAATTAGGTTGGCCTGATTCCTTGAGCTGTGGGGTTGGTGTTCCTGGAGTCACTGCTAAAAATTCTGCAAATTGCAGGGAAGCCACTGTTTAAAGACTTCTCCATTGCACTTGTGGCTGCAT
>NW_022306737.1:404-1065 GCF_002776525.5 Piliocolobus tephrosceles | reverse complement strand
ATTTTTTATATTAACTCATGTTTATATATATATATATATATATATATATATTTAAATTGTTTGGTAACATTACAATTTTTGGTTCATTGTCCTGTTACGTTTTTAAATGAAATAGTATAGTATAAGTAATATGAAAAAAGAAACAAATGATGTATTTGTTTTTGTAAGTGTTTTTTTTTTTTTTTTATATATATGATTTGTAATACATATTGATCTTAAGTTGTACGAAATAAAAAAAATATGAACAAAAATAAGAAACGCAAAAAATAAATAAAAAGAAACCAAATAAAATGAAAACCAAAAAAGTAAATAAAAACTAAGTAAATGAATACAAACCAAACAAATAATATAATTCCACCTTTATAATTAACGTACATGTAGTTTTTTTTTTTTCCTTTTCTGTTTTTTTTTTAAAAGGCATTAAGCATGAACAATAAAGTGTAAATATATGTTTAACCCGTTTTAATCAAAATAGTATTATTAATGTTTTTACATAAGCAATTTATGTTATGATAATCATTATTTTATAAATTCTGTTTTATTATGTGAAGAACAAGAACTATTATTTAAAAATGAAGAAATAAGTAAATATGTATGTATACTGATAATACATTTACATATATATATATATATATATATATATATATATATATATATATAT
>NW_022306736.1:0-5538 GCF_002776525.5 Piliocolobus tephrosceles | reverse complement strand
GCTCACTGTAAGCTCCGCCTCCCGGGTTCAGGCGATTCTCCTGCCTCAGCCTCCCGAGTAGCTGGGATTACAGGCACCCGCCACCGCGCCTGGCTAATTTTCGTATTTTTAGTAGAGACAGGGTTTCACCGTGTTAGCCAGGCTGGTCTCAAATTCCTGACCTCAAGCGATCCACCAGCCTCAGCCTCCCAAAGTGCTGGGATTACAGGTATCAACCACTGCGCCTGGCAGTAGATGGAAAAGCTTTCTAAAAGTTAGTTGTCTGAAGCTGAAAGAAGTCACTTGGAAGGGGTAAGTTCCCTGTCACTGGAGGTATGTAAGCAGAGGGCACGTAGGGAATTCAGGCATCAGACAAGGGTCCACCCTTTAAGCCCCCTCACAGGGCTAAGACATTGGACTTATTTATTTTTTCTTTTCTTTTTATTTTATTTTTTTGGTTTATGTATTTTTTTTGAGACGGAGTCTCGCTCTGTCACCCAGGCTGGAGTGCAGTGGCCGGATCTCAGCTCACTGCAAGCTCCGCCTCCCGGGTTCATGCCATTCTCCTGCCTCAGCCTCCCGAGTAGCTGGGACTACAGGTGCCCGCCACCTCGCCCGGCTAGTTTTTCGTATTTTTAGTAGAGATGGGGTTTCACTGTGTTAGCCAGGATAGTCTCAATCTCCTGACCTCGTGATCCACCCGTCTTGGCCTCCCAAAGTGCTGGGATTACAGGCATGAGTCACCACGCCCAGCCTTTTTTTTTTTTTTTTCTAAAGAGACATGGTTTCACTTTCTCATCCAGGCTAGAGTGCAGTGACATAATTATAGTTCACTGCAGCCTCCAACTTGTGGGCTCAAGCAATCCTCTCGCCTCGGCATCTTGAGTAGCTAGGACTACAGGCACAAGCCACCCCACACAGCTAATTTTCTTTTTACATTTTTTCTAGAGACAGAATCTTGCTATGTTGCCCAGGCTGGTCTTGAACTCCTGGCCTCAAGTGATCCTCCTGCCCAGGCCTCCCAAAGTGCTGGGCTTACAGGAGTGAGCCACCATGCCCAGCCATGGAATTCTTGATTTCACAGCAGGAGAAGGGCTGCTCTGGAGCAGGGGTTAGGAGTCAACAGTCAGGATTAGGTCTTCCAGAACCCCCAGGGTCTCTCCCAGGGTCCCAGCTGTCCTATGGAAGGATCAGGGAAGCTGGGCCGGGCACAGTAAACACTAAAGGAAGGTAGTCTGCCTCCTACCCTGGCCAACCCCTCCTGGAAGAACCATGAATCTATTCATTAGTTCACATTAATTCAACCTGTTTTTTTTTTTTTTTTTGAGGCAGCGTTTTGCTCTTGTCACCCAGGCTAGCGTGCAATGGCTTGATCTCAGCTCACTGCAACCTCTGCCTCCTGGGTTCACATGATTCTACTCCCTCAGTCTCCTGAGTAGCTGGAATTGCAGGCACCCACTACCATGTCCGAATAATTTTTGTATTTTTAGTAGAGATGGAGTTTCACCATGTTGGCCAGGCTGGTCTTGAACTGTTGACCTCAGGTGATCTGCCCACCTTGGCCTCCCAAAGTTCTGGGATTACAGGCGTACACCATCACGCCCAGCCAAATTCAACATTTATTGAGTGCCTATGATGATAAACAAAACTGACATAGTCCCTGCTGTCCTGTGGGGAGAGAAACCATCCAGTAATCACATACATAAATGTATAATTACAAACAGGCACTCTGATACATTACCACTGGGAATGTCACTCGGTACAACCGTTGCTTTGGAGGATAACCTGACAACATTTGTCTGAATTTCAAATGCATTTCCCTTTTAACTCAATCATCCCCTCTTTGGGGAATATATCTAGGGATTCCAGCAAGTGGACAATGTTTGCTGTGGGATTGTCTGTAATAGCAAAAGACTGGGGGGCCGGGCGCAGTGGCTCAAGCCTGTAATCCCAGCACTTTGGGAGGCCGAGACGGGTGGATCACGAGGTCAGGAGATCGAGACCATCCTGGCTAACATGGTGAAACCCCGTCTCTACTAAAAAATACAAAAAACTAGCCGGGCGAGGTGGCGGGCGCCTGTAGTCCCAGCTACTCGGGAGGCTGAGGCAGGAGAATGGCATAAACCCAGGAGGCGGAGCTTGCAGTGAGCTGAGATCCGGCCACTGCACTGCAGCCTGGGCGAGAGAGCGCGAGACTCTGTCTCAAAAAAAAAAAAAAAAAAAAAGACTGGGGGTGACCCACGCACCCTCCAGTAAGGAGCTAACTAAATTGTGGTACATCCATATAGTAAAGCCACGTGCGGCCATAAAACATGTTGTAAATGAGGGTGTTCCCATGTGCTATCCTGCCAAGATCTCCAAGGCACATTGTTCAGAGGAAAAAAATCAAGTGCGGGGCCTCATGGGTTATGGACGTTAAAAAGTGGGGAGGGAATAAAGCAGAAATTCATACTCGCTTATCTTTACCTATAGACACTCTGGAGACACAAAAGCTAATAAAAGTCACCTCCTGGGTGAGGGGAAGAGAGAAGAGGGTGGATGAGGGCATGGGAAAGTCACCTTTTCACAGTATATCTTCTCCTACAGGAGAGACATTACCTATTCCTACTTTTTTTTTTTTTTTTTTTTTTGAGACAGAGTCTCACTCTGTCGCCTAGGCTGGAGTGCAATGGCACGATCTCGACTCACTGCAACCTCTGCCACCCAGGTTCAAGTGATTCTCCTGTCTCAGCCTCCTGAGCAGCTGGGATTACAGGCACCTGTCACCACACCCGGTTAATTTGTGTGTTTTTAGTGGAGACCGGGTTTCACCATGTTGGCCAGGCTGGTCTCAAACTCCTGACCTCGTGATCCACCCACCACAGCCTCCCAAAGTGCTGGGATTACAGGTGTGAGCCATCATGTCTGGCCACCAATTCCAAATCTTTAACGTGGGAGAAGATGGGGGGCGCTGCCTGCCTGTCTGTCTGTATCATTACCAACTGGATGAAGTGCTATGACAAAGAAAAGACTGCAGCTGCCCTGATGTTGCCCAGTGGGGCACGGGGGAGTCGCTGGGGGAGGGGACTTCCCATAAATCCTCCCGGGGAGAGGCAGTTTGAGCTGAGCTCTAAAGGACAAAATAAAGAGGACCCTGTTAGTTGCGGCTGCTACAATCAAATAGCATAGACCGCATGGCTTAAATAACAGAAATGTATCTCTCAGTTCTGGAGGCTGGGGCATCCTAAGGTTGAGGCACCAGTGCCTGGTGAGGGCCCTCTTCCTGGCGTGCGGACGCCCATTGCATCCTCACAGGGCAAGGACACAGAGCATCCTTCTCATGCATCTTCGTATACGGACACTAATCCCATTCATGAGGGCTCCACTTTTTCTTTTCTTTTTTTTTAGACGGGGCCTCACTCTGTCACCCGGGCTGGAGTGCAACGGCGTGATCTCAGCTCGTTGCAATCTCCACCTCCTGGGTTCAAGCAATTCTCCTGCCTCAGCCTCCCAAGTACCTGGGATTACAGGTGCCCGCTACCACGCCCAGCTAATTTTGTGTATTCACCACGTTGGCCAAGCTGGGCTTGAACTCCTGACCTTGTGATTCACCTGCTTTGGCCTCCCAAAGTGCTGGGACTACAGACGTGAGCCACTGCGCCTGGCCGAGGGCTCCACTTTCAAGACCTCCCTCCCTCCCAAAGGCTCCATCTCCTAAACCCATCACAGTGAGGGGATAGGATTTCAACCTATGAATTTCGGGGGACACAAACATTCAGTTCGTAACAAGGACTCACTGGAAGAAACGAGCCACGGTAGAATGGGCCCCAGGGTGCAAAGGATGCAGTGTCCTGGATCTGAAAGAGGTTGGGCTGCTGCAGAACATGGGGCTGCCATCGTCCCCATGGCCGCCCAACCACAGCATCTGTCCTTGCCTGTCTCTTTCCACTCTCCTCCACATAATGCAATGGGCGTGTTGAGACGCTCATCCCGGCTGCCGGGTGGAAAATAATAGGACGGCCAGGTTAGATGCTTTGTTTGTTTGTTTGGAGACAGGGTCTCACTCCGTCACCCAGGCTGGAGTGCAGTGGTGCAATCTCAGCTCACTACAACCTCCACCTCCCAGGTTCAAGCAATTCTCATGCCTCAGCCTCCCGAATAGCTGACATTACAGGGGCACGGCACCATGCCTGGCTCATTTTTTTGTATTTTTAGTAGAGAGGGGGTTTCACCACGTCGGGCAGGCTACTCTTGCTCAAACTCTTTTTTTTTTTTTTTTTTTTTTGAGATGGAGTCTTGCTCTGTTGCCCAGGCTGGAGTGCAGTGGCGTGATCTGGGCTCACTGCAAGCTCCGTCTCCCGGGTTCACGCCATTCTCCTGCCTCAGCCTTCCAAGTAGCTGGGACTACAGGTGCCCGCCACCACGCCTGGCTAATTTTTTGTATTATTTTAGTAGAGACGGGGTTTCACCGTGTTAGCCAGGATGGTCTCAATCTCCTGACCTCAAATGATCCGCCCACCTCGGCCTCCCAGAGTGCTGGGATTACAGGCGTGAACCACTGTGCCCTCTCTGTTTGTTTTTTAGAAACTCACTGCAACCTCTGCTGCCTGGGTCCAAGTGATTCTCCTGCCTCAGCCTCCCGAGCAACTGGGACTACAGGCACCTGTCACTATACCTGGTTAATTTTTGTGTTTTTAGTGGAGACCAGGTTTCACCACGTTGGCCAGGCTGGTCTCAAACTTCTGACCTCGTGTTCCACCCACCTCGGCCTCCCAAAGTGCTGGGATTACAGGTGTGAGCTACCACTCCCGGCTCAGGTAAGATGTGGCAACTTGAGAGTGTGCTAAGGAAGTGGTGTTGGCAGGACCTGGTGCTGGGCTGGATACAGGCGAGAAGACAGGCAGCATCATTCCCCCATTCCCGGTTTGTGCAGGCGGCTGGCTGCGGAGCCATCTATTCTGGATGAGCACAGCTTTGAGAGGAAAGATTATGACTTCCATCTGGGACATGTCCCTCCTCTGTGACCTGCTTCCTGCCCCAAAGTGACTCCTCTCCTGTAAAACCTGGCTGAAAAGTAGGCTCCTCCAGGAAGCCCACCCTGATTAATCCCATCCTATTCTGATTGTGAGTTTCCCTGTCTTTCCCCATCCTTGGGTTCCTCAGAATTCAGTCCTGGGTGACAGGCTGTTGCCATCTCTGTGGGAGAAACTGGTAACACTGATAAACTGGTAAAACCTGGTTGCCTCCAAGAAGGGAGCTAGTGCCTGCGGAGCCCTGTCACTGCCTTAGACCCTTTTGAATGAGAACCACGTGACTACATTGTATTTTTATTTATTATTTTTTTTGAGATGGAATCTCACTCTGTTTTTACTTTTATTTTTTGAGACAGAGTCTCGCTGTATCGCCCAGGCAATGGCGCAATCTCGGCTCACTGCAACCTCCACCCCCCGGGTTCATGCGATTCTCCTGCCTCAGTCTCCCGAGCAGCTGGGATTACAGGCACCCACCACCACACTCAGCTGATTTTTTTGTATTTTTGTAGAGACGGAGTTTCACCATGTTGGCTAGGCTGGTCTCAAA
>NW_022306734.1:1008-10453 GCF_002776525.5 Piliocolobus tephrosceles | reverse complement strand
TTTTTTTTTTTTTTTTTTTTGTGAGACGGAGTTTTTGCTCTGTTGCCCAGGCTGGAGTGCAAAGGCATGATCTCAGCTCACTGCAACCTCTGCTTCCTGGGTTCAAGTGATTCTACTGCCTCAGCCTCCCATGTAGATGGGATTACAGGCACCCACCACCATGCCCAGCTAACTTTTATATTTTTAGTAGAGACGGGGTTTCACCATGTTGGCCAGGCTGGTCTCCAACTCTTGACCTCAGGTGATCCACCCATCTCAGCCTCCAAAAGTGCTGGGATTACAGGCATGAGCCAGTGCACCTGGCCTTGAGTTAATTTTTGTATATGGTAAGAGTTAGGAGTCCAGTTTCATTCTTCTGCATATGGTTGGCCAGTTGTCCCCGTACCATTAGCACCATTTACTGAATAGGGAATCCTTTTCCCATTGCTTATTTTTGTGGACTTAGTTGAAAAGTATTGTTTGTAGTTGTGTGGCTTTACTTCTGGGTTCTCTATTTCATTCCATTGGTCTATGTGTCTATTTTTGTAACAGTACCACGCTGTTTTGGTTACTGTAGTTTTGTAGTATAATTTGAAATCAGGTAATGTGATACCTTGCTCATTTTGCTTAGAATTGCTTTTGCTATTTGGGCTCATTTTTGGTTCCTTATAAATTTCAGGGTACTTTTGTCTGATACTGTGAAAAATGACATTGGTATTTTGGTAGAGATTGCATTGAATCTGTAGATTGCTTTGGGAAATCTGATTTTTTTTTTTCTAGGAAATGAGGTCTCACTATGTTGCCCAGGCTGGTCTTGAACTCCTGGGCTCAAGCGATCCACCTGCCTCAGCCTCCCAAAGTGCTGGGATTACAGGAGTGAGCCACCATGCCTGCCCCCACCCCCAATTCTTTTTTTCTTTTTGAGACAGAGTCTTGCTCTGTCGCCCAGGCTGGCGTGCAATAGCACAATCTCGGCTCACTGCAACCTCCACCTCCCAGGTTCAAGCGAGTTATCTCATGCCTCAGCCTCCCAAGTAGCTGGGGTTACGGGCATGTGCCACCATGCCTGGCTGATTTTTGCATTTTTAGTAGAGACCAGGTTTCACCATGTTGGCCAGGCTGGTCTCAAACTCCTGACCTCAAGTGATCCACCCGCCTGGTCCTTCCAAAGTGCTGGGATTACAGGTGTGACCCACTACGTCCGGCCCAGCCTCTATTTTTTTAAATAAAAATACAATAGATTTAGTTGAGTATAGTTAGTGCCCAGGGAGGACCAATGTGGGGTGAGACTGGACCGTTTCCAAATCTGACAGGAGGCTGAGGGATGGTCTGTATGTGCGCTTTAATGCGGGTGGAGGGGGCAAGCAGAGAAACACTTCCTGACCCCAGCCTTGAATCCCCTTGCCTGTAGGATGCCCGGCCATCCATCCCCGTTGCCGCTGGGGAGCGGCGCCTTATCAGGGCCGCCCGACGCCGCTGCAGCTGCCGCTAGGATTCTTGTACGTGCATCACACCTACGTGCCTGCACCACCCTGCACGGACTTCGCGCGCTGCGCAGCCAACATGCGCTCCATGCAGCGCTACCACCAGGACACGCGAGGCTGGGAAGATATCGGCTACAGGTGGGAGGGGCCCGACCGGGGCGGGGGCGGGGCCCACGTTCGGGGGTGGGGTCTGAGTGTGTGGAGCCTGATGCAGGGGACCGGGTCTGAACTCGAGGAAAGCTGGCAAGACCAAGGAGGAGTCCTGATAGGGACAGACAAGTTGGAGAGGTGGCGTGGCCTAGGCTAGGGGCGGGGCCTTAACAGGGACTGGGAATAGCTAAACCGTGGGACTCGAGTCAGGGTAGAGAACTAGGACAGGAGGCGGGATCTGGGAGAGGAGCGGGACCTGTGGCAGAGTCTGGGTCTGGGGCCAGGCAGAGATGGCCTAAAACAGACAAAGAGGCCTGGTGCGGTGGCTCCCACCTGTAATCTCATCACTTTGGCAGGCTGAGACGGGAGGATCGGTTGAGCCCAGGAGTTCCAGACCAGCCTGAGCGATATAGGAAGACACCCCCCCCCATCTCTACAAATAAAAAAATTTAAAAAAAAAACAAAAACAAAAACAGCCGGGGGTGGTGTTGCGCACCTGTAGTCCCAGCTACTCGGCAGGCTGAGGTGGGAGGATCGCTGGATCCCAGGAGTTCAGGCTTGAGTGAGTTATGATCGCACCTCTGCACTCTAGCCTGAGTGACAGAGCGAGAACCCGTCTCGAAAAGAAGAGGCCGGGCGTGGTGGCTCACGCCTGTAATCCCAGAACTTTGGGAGGCCGAGGCGGGAGGATCGCCTGAGGTCGGGAGTTCAGACCAGCCTGACCAACATGGCGAAACCCCGTCTCCACTAAAAATAAAAATAAAAATAAAAAATTAGATGGGCGTGGTGGAGGGTGCCTGTAATCCCAGCTACTCCGGAGGCTGAGGTAGGAGAATCGCTTGAATCCGGGAGGTGGTGGTGACAGTGAGCCGAGATCGCACCCTTGCACTTCAGCCTGAGCCACAAAAGCGAAACTCCATCAAAAAAGAAAGAGGAAGGAAGGAAGGAAGGAAGGAAGGAAGGAAGGAAGGAAGGAAGGAAGGAAGGAAGGAAGGAAGGAAAGAAAGAAAGAAAGGAAAAAGAGAAAAAAATACCCCCAAAACCAGAAAAGCGCTCTGAATTGGGCAAGAATTGGACTTGAGAAAAGGCAGAGGTGGGGAGGAGGAGGGCAGAAAGGGGCGTGCCAGTACTGAAGGGCGGATCCAGAGAAACCGAACGGTTCTGGAGTGGCAGCTGTTGTGAGAGTGGAAGAGAGCTGGATGGGACAGAGGCGGCGCGACCGCGCGGGTCTTGGGGTCGGTGGCCCTTGGCACACCAACAGAATCTGGGAGGGGCGCGGATAAGGGCCCGGGCCCCCGTGACGCCGCATGGTGCTTGCTTCTCCCTCCCCTCCGCAGTTTCGTGGTGGGCTCGGATGGCTACGTGTACGAGGGACGCGGCTGGCACTGGGTGGGCGCGCACACGCTCGGCCACAACTCCCGCGGCTTTGGCGTGGCCATAGTGGGCAACTACACCGCGGCGCTGCCCACCGAGGCCGCTCTGCGCACAGTGCGCGACACACTCCCGACTTGTGCGGTGCGCGCCGGCTTCCTGCGGCCGGACTACGCGCTGCTGGGCCACCGCCAGCTGGTGCGCACCGACTGCCCCGGCGACGCGCTCTTCCACCTGCTGCGCACCTGGCCGCACTTCACCGCGGTGAGTCTGCGCAGCCTGCCCTACCACGGCCCGCCGCCCCTCAGTCTACACAAGTGCCACAAGGTCCCTGTCCCCTGCCTGTAACCGCTGTGCCCACACAGCCTCAGCCAGGCCCCCAGCTTCCCTGCCGCACGTCTTTTCAGGCAACCCAGGCCCAGCCTTTGCGGGTCACTCTGCAGGCAACATTCCTGATCCTGTGACTTCTGCCTGTGCGGCCTCAGCTCAGCCCCAGACCCAGCCAGCCTGTCCTTTACCCAGCTCCTAATACCTCTACCTTTCCAGCCAGGTCCTGGACCCTGACACCTACCCGCAGCCCCTCTGCCCTCACAACCTCAGCCTGGCCTTCATGGCTTCTCTACCCAAGTCACAACCTGTCAGGCTGCACCACCTCATCCTAGCCCGCTGAACCCTGATCTCACCCCTGCCTCTACCCGAAGGCCCTCTGTCCACACAACACGAACCCAGGCGGTGGCCTTTTGCCTTCACAACCTCTGTCCAGTCCTTAATCCTGTGTTGCAATTCTCTGCCCAGACAATCTCAACTCTGAGGATGCTTGTTTCGTCCCTGACTCCTTAACCCCTGATGACAGCTCTTATGCCAGTACAACTTTGACCTGATGACCTCATCCCAGCCCTAGGTCGCCATCACTAAAACAACTTTAGAATCATACCTGGATAATCTTGTGCTACCTACATACTGCCACTCCATTTCATTAAGTTATTGACTAGCATACCCACCTCATACCCATCTTGTCCCCACTCTCTCACTTTGGGCCACTCTCCCCTCCCTTACCCAGGGTTCCACCACCAGGAGGGCAGACCCAGCCACACACCACAACCACACCCAAGCCTCACACTCTCTTGTCTTTTTCCAGACTGTAAAGCCAAGACCTGCCAGGAGTGTCTCTCGGAGATCCAGGAGGGAGCTACCTCCAAGGACCCTGCCAGCCACAGACCTTCAATAAAGACAGCATGGAAAGAACGTCTCTCTTCATGCATTGTCTGTGTTTGCACGCATTGTCTAGTTTGGGTCTTCCCAAAAGCAGACCTTAAGACAATAATTCCAGTACAAGTAGTCTATTGAGAGGAGATCCCAGGGCAGGGCACAGTGGCTCACATCTGTAATCCCAGCACTTTGGGAGGCCAAGGCAAGGGGATCACCTGAGCTCAGGAGTTCGAGAACAACCTGGGCAATAGAGTGAAATCTCATCTCTGCAAAAAAATTTAAAAATTATCCAGACATAGTCAGGCACAGTGGCTCGTGCCTGTAATCCCAACATTTTGGGAGGCTGAGGAGGGTGGATCGCCTGAGCTCGGGAGTTCAAGACCAGCCTGGCCAACATGACAAAACCCTGTCTCTAATAAAAATACAAAAAAATTAGCCAGGTGTGGTGGCACATGCCTGAGGTAGGAGGATCACTTGGGCCTAGGGGGCAGAGGTTGCAGTGAGCTGAAATCGCACCACTGCACTCCAGCCTGGGAGACAGAGTGAGACCCTGTCTCAAAAAAAGAAAAAATTATCCAGGCATAATGTTGTGTGTCTGTAGTCCCAGCTACTCCGGAGGCTGAGGTGAGAGGATTGCTTGGCCTGAGAGGTCAAGGCTGCAGTGAACCATAATCATGTCACTGTACTCCAGCCTGGACAACAGAGTGAGAGCTTGTCTCAAAGAGAAAAAAAGAGGGAAGGAAGGAAGAAAAGAAGGAAAGAAAGAAAGAGGACATAAGGGAGGAAGGGAGGAAGGGAGAAAAGAAAACAAGAAGAAAAAAAAGAGAGGTGAACAACCCAGGTACTGACACAGGGAACTGGAGGCAGCCAGGAAATAATATATTTTCAAGCAAGTTTCCATTGTAGGCAAGAGAGCTCAGTCTCACTGGGAAGCCCTGGGGGAGAGCATAGGACACATACCTGAGTCATCCCACGCAAGGGCTGAGGGAGCTGGGGTATTTATACACTACAGTTATTAGGTGAGGGCTGCTCTCAGGGACATGTTAATTCATTGGCACTTTTGGAATGCTTGTTACATGGACATAGTGGATTCCATCTGCTAGATACAAATGGCTGCAAATGTCACTTCCTCAGGGAAGTCCTCCCTGATTTTTCCAGCTCAAAGGGTGGCAGTTTTGCTCAGCATTCATTGCAGTCTGTTTCCTTCTAGGTCCTCCTTACCAGCTAGAAATGTCTTATGTATGAGTTTAGGATCTTATCTACCTCCATCATCTGTCAGCTCCAGGAAGGCAGAAACCAAGTTTGGTTAGTTCTCTGCAGCCTCTCCAGCACCTAGCACATAATAGGCACTCGGGAAACATTTGTTGACTAGACAAAGGCTTACATGAATCTTTTGAAACTGATATTATCGTCTTGTACAAATAAGGAAACCGAGGCTCAGAGAGAGGAAATGACTTGCCTGAGGTCACACAGAGGGAGAGAAGCCAGCTGGTATTCCGCTCCTGGACCGGATTTATGCTGACTCATTTATTCCTCAGAACAGCATTTACTCACCTCTGGCTTTCAAGTAAGCATTTGTGGAAGCCTAGCAAAGATACAAGAAAGTGCTCCCAAGGGCACAGCTTGATGAATTTCCACAACAGCACACACCCATGTAACCAGGACCCAGCTCAATAAATAAAACATATTAAGCCAAGCGTGGTGGCACACATCAGCAGTCCCAGCCACTACAGAGGCTGAGGCAGGAGGACTACCTGAGTCCAGGAGTATGAGACCAGCCTGGGCAACATAGTGAGACCCTGTCTCTTTACAAAAAAAAAATTAAAATGAGCCGGGCATGGTGGCATGCACCTGCAGGCCCAGCTACGTGGGAGGCTGAGGCAGGAGGATTGCCTGAGCCCAGGAGTTCAAGGTTGCAACGACCCACAGTCATGCCTGTGAATAGCCACCGCACTCCCACCTAGGTGACAGAACAAGGTTTCGTCTCTCTGAGCACAGAGGCTCATGCTATTCCTGTATTTCCACAATTTGGAAGGCTGAGGCATGAGAATTGTTTGAGCCCAGGAGTTCAAGACTAGCATGGGCAACATAGTGAGGCCCCATCTCTACAAAAAACAAACAGACAAAAAGTTAAAAATTAGCCAGGTAGCATGTAACTGTGGTCCCAGCTACTCGAGAGCCTGAGGTAGGAGGATCGCTTGAGCCCAGGAGGTCAAGGATGCAGTGAGCTATGATTGTGCCACTGCACTCCAGCAGAGCAAGACTCTGTCTCAAAAAAGAAAAATCTTATTAAAAAAAAAAGAATATGCTAAATTTGTGTTATGTGAATTTCACATCAATTAAAAAAAAAAAAAAAAAAGGCCAGGCATGGTAGCATGTGCCTATTATCCCAGCTACTTGGGGGGCTGAGGTGTAAGGGCCACTTGAGGCCAGGAGTTCAAGACCAGCCTGGGCAACAAAGCAAGACCCCCCATCTCTACAAAAAAAAATTGTTTTTAATTAGCCAGGTGTGGTGGCATGCAGCTGTAGTCCCAGCTACTCGGGAGGCTGAGGCGAGAGGATCGCTTGAACCCAGGAGTTAGAGGTTACAGTGAGCTATGGTGGCACCACTGCACTCCAGCCCAGATGACAGACCTAATCTAAAAAAAAAATAATATTCATATTATTTATAATATAATATTATATATATAACTATGTAATATAAATATTATATTTTTATTTTATGAAATCTATATTATTTTTATAGACCTCGTTTATAAATAAGAATAATAATAATAATAAGGGCGGGGCACGGTGGCTTACACCTGTAATGCCAGCACTTTGGGAGGCCAAGGCAGGCAGATCATTTGAGGTCAGGAGTTTGAGACCAGCCTGACCAACATGTGAAACCCCATCTCTACTAAAAATACAAAAAACTTAGCCAGGCGTGGTGGTGCATACCTGCAGTCCCAGCTACTCAGGAGGCTGAGTCAGGAGAATCACTTGAATCCAGGAGGCAGAGATTGCAGTGAGCCGAGATTGTGCCACTGCACGTGAGCCTGGGAGACACAGCAAAACTCCTTCTCAATAAATAAATTAATTAATAATAAGAGTAATGATAAATCTGGCCATCTGCCAGAAGCCCCCCTTGTGCCCTCTTCCCAGCCACTAGTGCCTCCAAAAGAAACTGATATCCTGACTTGTTACACATGGTTTTGCCTGATTTAGGACTTTCTGTAAATGGAATCACAAAGTGTATACTCTTCATTGTTTTGGGGGGTGGGTTTAATTTATTATTGCTTTTCAGAGATGGGGTCTCCTGAGGGCAGGGAGGGGAAAAAGAGAAAACAAGTTAGATATGAGGTCTCCCTATGTCACCCAGACTGGAGTGCACTGCCAATATTCACAGGCATGATCACAGCTCACTGCAGCCTTGAACTCCTGGCCTCAAGTGATCCTCCTCTCAGCAGAGCTGAGAGTGGGGAGGGGGCCGAGATGAGGGCAATGTGTGGACAGACACTGGGCACCATTGTCACTCTCTTGACCCCCAGGAGACCCCCTCCACCATGGATCCACCGTCGCCAAGCGGGACCTCCCAAACTCAGCCTCCTGAATAGCTCAGATTACCGGCGTTTTATGGCTTTGGTTTTGGTTTTGGCTCAACATTGTTTGTGATTCACCCAAGTTAAATTATTCATTAGTTTGTTCTCACTGCTGTATGATATTCTGTTGTGTGAAGAGATCACAATTTATTCCTTCTTCCGCTAATGGGCACTTGGGCTGTTTCCAATGTGGGGCTATTATGCATTGCACTACGGGGGGGCATATCTCTCCGATGTCTACCCAGCAATGGAATTGCTGAGTCAGAGAAGATCCAGCTAATATAGTGTTAGTAGATCCTGCCAAACCGTTTCCCAACACGAGCGAATGGGTCTACACTCCGGCCAGCTGTGGTTGAGAGTTCTAGGTGCTCTGTATTCTCACCAGCATTTGTTGAGCCTGTACTCGTTTTGCAGAGAAGGCAACCGAGGCTCAGAGAGAGGGGCAAGTGCTGCCTCCCCATCAGGGAGGGAGTCTGGGTCCTTCTTGCTAGAAGCCTAGTAACCCACCTCCTCTCTTCTCCTCCCCTGAACCTCCAGCATCCTGCCCCCACTGTGCCCTCCCAGACTGGCTGTGGGTGGGGTGGGACAGAGAGGGTCACGTGGAGTTGGGTTCAGAGGGAGGAAGCCAGGCAGGGTGCAGACGGCTGCTGATTCTGGTCAGGAAACCAAGGTAAGGGAGGCAGTGGAGGTAGGGGCAGGGGGATTCCTGAAGGCAGAGCTGAGAGTGGGGAGGGGGCCAAGATGAGGGCAGTGTGTGGACAGACACTGGGCACAACTGTCATTCTCTCGTCCCCCCAGGAGACCCCCCCGCCGCACCATGGACCCACCGTCGCCAAGCCCGACCTCCCAAACCCAGCCCGCAGCCCCCTCTCCGCTGAATTCCTACCGCTGGCACACAGGGCGCGGTGGGGAGAAGGGGGCTGGAGGGTTCCGCTGGGGCCGCTTTGCTGGCTGGGGCAGGGCCCTGAGCCACCAGGAGCCCATGGTCAGCACCCAGCCAGCCCCTCGCTCGATATTCCGTCGGGTCCTATCTGCGCCTCCCAAGGAGTCACGGACCAGTCGCCTTCGACTCTCCAAGGCCCTCTGGGGGAGGCATAAGAACCCACCACCGGAGCCAGAGCCAGAGCCAGAGCAGGAGGCCCCAGGTACATGGTTCCCCCACCCTGAGCTTGGGCCAGGCTGGGAAGCCGGATGCTTGGGTTTTGTCTGCCTCCGGAGCATCAACTGTACAGACACAGGAAGTTGTGGGGAGTGCGAAAGCCCAGCAGGAAGTGGCTGGGGCCCAGCTACCCTGTTCCCTCTTTCCCCCTAAAGAAGGTAGGAGGAGTTGCCAGGGTCCTGTGGGCAGAGGGTCCATCTGAGGAAGGAACAGTGAATGTAGACCCATGGTGGTATTATGCAGAGGCTAAATGGCTCTTGGCCCCAGTGGGTCTCTCCTTCAATGGCTCAAGCCCATCCTTTCCTACCTGAATATCCATCCTCAGCCTGCCTCCTGCTCTTCTACCTTCTAGCTTCCCTGTCTTTGTTCTGAGCCCTTAAGCCTCAGCTTCTCCATCAGTTCAATGAGAATAATGATCTCCATTTTGGAGAGTACATCATTTTATTTGCTCATATTCATTTATTTATTCAAGCAGAGGTTTGTTGAGCTTCTTTTTTTTTTTTTTTTTTTTT
>NW_022306734.1:0-908 GCF_002776525.5 Piliocolobus tephrosceles | reverse complement strand
GTCGCCCAGGCTGGAGTGCAGTGGTGCGATCTCCGCTCACTGCAAGCACTGCCTCCCGAGTTCACGCCATTCTCCTGCCTCAGCCTCCTGAGTAGCTGGGACTACAGGCGCCTGCCACCATGCCCGGCTAATTTTTTGTATTTTTAGTAGAGACGGGGTTTCACCATGTTAGCCAGGATGGTCTTGATTTCCTGACCTTGTGCTCCGCCTGCCTGGGCCTCCCAAAGTGCTGGGATTACAGGTGTGATGTTGAGCTTCTATTGTATGTGCCAGGTCCTGATTTAGGCACTGAGGACACACTAGTGAAAGAGACAGATGACCCTCCCTGCCCCATGGAGCTCACAGTGTAGTGGAATTTACTGAAAATACATGAATAAGAAAATGACAGATGGACCAGGCATGGTGGCTCACGCCTGTAATCCCAGCACTTTGGGAGGCCAAGGCGGATGGATCACCTGAGCTCAGGAGTTCGAGACCAGCCTGGCCAACATGGCAAAACCCTGTCTCTACTAAAAATACAAAATAAAAAAAAAAAAAAGTATCTGGGCATGGTAGCACATGCCTATACTTCCAGTTACTCAGGAGGCTGAGGCAGGATAATAGCTTGAACCCAGGAGGCAGAGGTTGCAATGAGCCAAGATTGCGCCACTGCACTCCAACCTGGGCAACAGAGTGAGACTCCATCTCAAAGGAAAAAAAAAAAAATGAGAGATGGTGCTAAGTGTCACACAGGGGGATCTAGAAAAGTAATGGATATCGCAAGAATTAGGGCTCAGGAATGTAACACTAGGCTAGGGCCCAGCATTTTTTTTTTTTTTTTTTTTTTTTTTTGGTAGAGTCGGGGTTTCACCCTGGTAGGCCGGATGGTCTCGATCTCCTGACCTCGGGATCCGCCCGTCTCAGCCTCC
>NW_022306733.1:4529-4769 GCF_002776525.5 Piliocolobus tephrosceles | reverse complement strand
CTTAGGACATACTGAAAATAAAAAGTTTATTATTTGAACATAAAAATTAATATGTTTGATTAAAAGGACATACATGTAACACTAACAATTTTAGACACACATGGAAGTTTTAAAAATGTAAACTGGTACAACCACTATGGAAAACAGTGTGGCAATTTCCTAAAGAACTAAAAGTAGAACTACCATTTGATCTAGCAATCCCACTATTGGGTATCTACCCAGAGGAAAATAAGTCATTAT
>NW_022306733.1:3725-4429 GCF_002776525.5 Piliocolobus tephrosceles | reverse complement strand
TAAAGAACTAAAAGTAGAACTACCATTTGATCTAGCAATCCCACTATTGGGTATCTACCCAGAGGAAAAGAAGTCATTATATGAAAAAGATAATTGCATATCCATGTTTATAGCAGTAAAATGTAGAGGGCTATCTGCTTTTACAACTGAGCAGGCCATTCCCCCATTAACATTATAGTCCCGGTCTTGCAAAGGAAGCTGGGCATTCCTCCTCTGCAAACAGGGAGGACAAAGGAGCCTACAAGACTGGCCTCAGTTGCAAATAGCAGACCCTGGGGGCTTGTTTATATGTAAACATCTTGGAAATTCAGAAAGTCAGGGAAAGATCAGAGAAACAACAATGTGTCTGGCGACTTGCTAACATTCCACAAAGGATGGTATAAAATAAAGCAGAGCGTGTCTTTCGGGGTGGCCGCCACGTTTGTCTTGTCTTGTGTTGTCTTGTGTGTTCATTCCTTTGTTCAGGAAACACGCGGACCCCAACAGTAAAATTCATAATTGCAAAAAATTTGGAACCAGCCCACATGCCCACCAATCAACAAGTGGACAAATTGTGACACACACACACACACACATATACACACCATGGAATACTATTCAGCCATAAAAAGGAACAAAACAATGGCATTCACATCAACCTGGATCGAATTGGAGACTATTATTCTAAGTGAAGTAAGTCAGGAATGGAAAACTAAACATAGTAT
>NW_022306733.1:0-3625 GCF_002776525.5 Piliocolobus tephrosceles | reverse complement strand
GGAGCTTGGCTGATGGGTGCACCTAAATCTCAGAAACCACCACTAAAAAACTTACTCACGTAACTAAACATCACCTTGTCTCCAAAACTCTGTTGAAATAAAAAAAAATTAAAGAAAAAAAATCAATTCACTAAACAAAAATTCCAGAACTCCAATAAGAAACTGATGGGCTCATAAAATGGCTGATCAGGATCAAGCAAAACAAAAAAATTAATTACACAAAATTAAATGATTGATAAAGATAAAAATTATTCTCTTCCTAACTCATAAATCAATTGATATTTCAAAGTATTTTGGTTATCCTGATCAATTTTTTTGGCCACAGTTCAATTACAGTCAGTAAGTTACAGAAAAGTACCAAAAAATTATTTCATTCAATTTGAAATAAAAATAAGAACAGTTCAGAAGACATGGACTTATCCTGACAAAGAGATATTTATACTAAATGTTAATAAAAGTACTCTATATCTGTACTAGTGAAAAATACCTAAGACAGCATCTCAAAGGGATTTTTAATTTAAATGCTTATATTTGAAAGGAAGAAGAAAAATAAATAAGCTGGACATTCAACTTAATCATTGATGAATAAAACGAATATAAAAAGTAGATGAAAAATAATAATGACAAGAATGTAAACTAGTAAAGTAAAAAACAAAGATAGAGAATAACCAAGCCAGAAAATACAGTTCACTGAAAAAAAAGAGAGGGATGGAGGGGAGACAAAAAGGGAGAGCAAGAACAATAAAGGAAGAATGTGAGTGCAAATGAGAGCAAGACCGTGCCCTCGCAAAACCAAGAAGGCACTAGTAAGTCATAATAGAAATCAAAATGGGATATTACTGCCACAAGCAAAATGATTAAGCATATAAGAGGATATTATGTATTACTGTTTGTGTATATTCTTGAAAAGTTATATAAGTGAAAAAATATTCTTTTCTAAGTACTAAAAGTGACTGCAGAAGAAATGAAACAAAATCTTAAGAGTCTTTTATTGATTACATAAATTTAAAAACTAAATAATTTTTTAATCCCACAAAGAAAGCAATGGCTCCAAATGTCTTTATAGTCTAGTTTCAATTTTAAACAAATTTTTTCATGCAATCAGTATGGCAAGAACATTGTTTTCCAACCCATTTTATGAGTTTAGCATAACCTAATTTGAATCTGAAATCAGTATATTTCAAGAAAATATCACAAGGTCTACTGAAACTTAAGATAAACAGTGTTTTTTTATATGCTGAGAAAGTGAACTTTTAATTTATAACTCAGTCACCCATATGCATGTCTGTTGATTGCCTGGATTTTTTTTTTTTTTTCTATTTAAGATGAAGTCATTCATATTTTTACTTGTTTGTATCCTATGTCACTGTTTTAGTTTTCCAGAGTCATTTGTTCTGAGGCACCTCAAGTATACAATGACGATTTAGGGAAAAAGATTTTGAACTTATAAATGTGAAGTCTAGAATGTTATTTTTCCATGGTTTATAGGCTCAGCTTCTAATTTCTCAGTGGCTATGGAAGATCCTCTATCATCTCTGCCCAGTCTTCCTCTCATTCTTATTGCCTATTATTTTTCTAACAACAGTCAACTACTTCATGTTCTCCACACATACTCCCCTTACTGACACTGTGCATTTGCATGAGACTTTTCCTTCCCCTCTACTTGCTGATCACAACCCAGTTTTCCATGAGGCATTTTACAACCTTTGAATCTTCTCTAAATTTCCATGCATGTTTGTAAAAGCTTATTTGGTCCTTTATGCTTATTTATGTGTACAGTAAGTAGAGCATTGAAATACATAAACCCTAAACCATTTGTAAATTATTACATATATCGGGACTGTTAAGGAGTAAAATGTTCCCTATGGCATGTACTTTTTGTTTGTGTTAAAAACATATAACATAAAATTTTCTCTACTAACCACTTTTAAACACAGTTTTGTAATGTCAGGTATATATGTGTTTCTGTGAAACAGATCTTCAGAACTTTTTCATCCTGAAAATATGAAACTCTACAAAAATTCCAAGAACTCTAATAAGAAATTGATGAGCTCATAAAATGGCTAATCACTAACTGACAGCACCTTGCTGTCCTTTGCACTCAAATTCTTCCTTTATTGCTCTTATTCTCCCTTTTTGTCTCCCTTCCATCCTTCTCTATTTTTTTTTTTTTTTCAGTGAATTGTATTTTCTGGCTTGGTTGTTCTCTATTTATCTTTGTTTTTTTTACTTTACTAGTTTACATTCTTGTCATTATTGTATATCCATCATATATCCACTAAAAAACATCTTCCCTTTTTCCTCTCCCCTCAAACCCTAGCAACCACCATTTCACTCTTTGTTTACATGAACTCAACCACTCTAGATATCTCATTTAATAGGTAGAATTATACAGTATTTGTCCTTCTGTGACTGGCTATCTTCACTTTGCACAATGTCCCTTAGGCTTAACAGTGCTGCAGTCTGAGACAGGATTTCGTTTTACTTTTTAATATATCTAGGGTTTCCATTTCTTTGGAATGATCACTGTCTTAGATGTTTTCCTTTAAACAAAAAACACGAAAAATGAATCTTTACTACTAGGGATGCACTTTCAGTTATTTACTTGTTTGCGTTATGTTGGAGGACAAATGTTCACAAAATATTTTCACTTATCTGTTGAATATTGTTGACAACAAGCGTAGAATACTGAAAAGGCATGATACACTGCAGATGTCTGAACTGGAGACAGGATGGTCATGATTTGCACTGATTTGTATTTTACTCATTTGTTAAGTGGATATATACGAAAGATTCATTTTTTTGTGATTTTTTTTAAAGAAAAACATCTAAAAAGTGATCATTCCAAATAATGATAATAATAATATAATTCATAATAATATAATGAAGCATGTAATTACATATGTATACATACAAACAATACATATATGTGTACATATACATGCTTCATTATATTATGTATTTCATGTATATGAGATATATATGAGATACATACATATATTTCAGACTCTGGAATCCACTTCCTCTGCCATCAAATCTTGCTACAGTGAGGTTTTCCATGTTAGTAAGTATGGAATCCCAGCCAAAATGGAACTTATCTGTAACCAACTGGCCTCCTGTGAATGTGTAATAGGATAGATAGATACACAGATATACTTAGAAAGGTAGATTCAGCATTTCTACTATTTACCTTTCCAAAAATGCTTAATCTTTTGGAGCCAATATAAGGCAGTTTCAGCAAAAATCTGCAATGAAAAAGAAAAACAATAGTTGCATCTTTGTAAGTTAAATGCATATATAAATGTATACTTGGCATGCATACATCCAGAACAATAGCTAATGACTAGAAATGCTTTAATAACTGTAGCTCTATTCATGTATAAGGGTCATATACTCCCAAATCTTGCTACTCAAAGTGATGGTCTAGTAGCTTGGTATCACTGAAAGCTTGTTATAAATGCAGAAGCCTGGGCCCCATTCCATTCCTACTGAATCAACATCTACATTTGAACCATATCATATCTGGTTTCTGTGTGCTATTATAAAGAACCCACTAACTTTCTTAGGTCACACATTCATGCCAGTGTGGTAATGGTATCTGTGAAACTTCAAGAATTGTGATTAA
>NW_022306731.1:0-2052 GCF_002776525.5 Piliocolobus tephrosceles | reverse complement strand
CAAACAGATGCATTCTCGAACCATTAATAGGGGCCCAGGATGAGAGACTGTGTTTAACCTTGGCTCTATATGTTTCCTTATTGTTGAATCTTCTAGAGTACTTATGTTATTTTTCTGATCAGCCCAAACAATACAGATATTTAGATTTTCGGCAAAGAGTGCTTTGAGATGGGTTAAGTATATGGTATGCCCATTATATATTATATCTCAACAACACTGTTATTTAATTAAAAAAAAAAAAAAGATTGCTTTGGGTTTCCATTCAGCCACTGCAATGGGCTAATGGACTAGGGGTGACAGAGGTAGTCAGAAGCTCTGAGGGGTGGGTGGAAGTGGGAGGCACAGCCAAGACCGACAGGAGGCCATCCTTTTTTTTTTTTTTTTTTTACATTTTTATGGATAGTTTTATTTGGGAAAAAAAGATTTCTATATTTCATAATTTCTAAGCAAATTTCTAAACATTGGTGACTACTTATGTTTACAGGAGGCCATCCTTGATTAGCTCTGTCCACAGGGCCCCCCAGCAATCATTCTAGTGGGAGGGCTGCTGAGAACACTCACTCCTCGGCTCCTGACCAGGGATCACGCCCACCCAGCCCACCTAACTATCAGCTCACACGATGCCTAGCCTTGGATGCACAGGGCAGGGTCTACCTGTGTATTCCGAGTCGGTGAGGTACTTGCTGGTCTTGCACAGGTACTCTGGAAGTCCAGCCAGATCCTTGGGGACACCCCGGGAGACCGCATTGAAGAGCCGATCTCGGTCAAATCGGTTTGGATCCGGCTGACTGTGGAGGATGTGGTTTGTGACTCATGCTGGACAAGGACCACAGGCCCCCCCAAAAGCCCTCCATCCCAGGGAGCCCTTTCAGGGAGTCCTGTACACACTGCTCACCCCTCAGGCCCAAGAGCCCAGTGAGAGCCCTTCTGAGGGCCTCTATCCACCTACAGCCAACCAAGGAGACCCCGGGAGGAGGAAAAGGGACCTGCCCAGGCACTAAGCTGCTTCATCCCCATGACACCAGTCATCACAGACACTTTTCACCATCAGGTGCTTGTCATGTGCCAGGTGCCTTGATGTACCATCTCTCAACAGCCTCGATATCCCACTGGGTCTCCTTCAGCACACACAACTTGTGGTGGCTCTTGAGCTTGGGCCTGGGTGTGGATAGGGCTGTGGGAGGTCCCCGCAGACTCACAGTGGCTGCATGCATCACTGTCCTCAAAGAAAGAATGGAGAAAAGCTCCCTTCTCCTCTCAGAAACCATCTATTAGCTACAGAATATTCTGTGTCTTTCATCTTCACTTCAGCCCTGCTAGTCGGAAACCACTCATTTCTCCTTTAGATAAACAAGGAGGTCATGTAGCTTGCCAAAGTCACACAGCGCCAAACTGGGAATCTCAGCAGGGCTGTTTAACTTTAGACCCCGGCTCTGAACCCCCAGAGAGATTCTAGGCTTGGCAGCAAGAAATTTCCCGGAAACAGAGCATTACCTGGGCTTAACGCTGGGCCCAGTGTGGAAACATATCAGACACCACGGAGAAGGCACACTTAAGGAGAAATCTCTCCCACAGACCCCAGAAGGGGTCTGGTAGCTTATCAGAATCTAGCAGCGTCTGGTGACTGGAAGTGGGAAGGGCATGAGTCATTCCCTCCTGGGCTGTGTTACTATTCACAGGGGCCAACTTGCCTCTGGGGCTTCTGGCACCACCACCAGCAGATATGCAAAGACAAATAACAGGGGGTGCTATTTGATGCTTTGTGTACCCTCAGATCCCAGCTTAACTTCTCTTGTGGAATGGGTCAACCAAATAAAAGTTGGTGACAAGGTGACTGTTGGGATCAGTCACTTTTTTTTTTTTTTTTTTGGAGACAGAGTCTCACTGACGCCCAGGCTGGAGTATGGTGGCACAATCTCTGCTCACTGCAGCCTCTGCCTCCTTGACTCTGGTGGGGATTTCAAGGGTGGACTTTTTAAGCCAACAGCTATGACTGTAATTACAGTCAGGCTTCCCTCGTCAGCACCAGGAAGCCACACATGACCATGAGGG
>NW_022306730.1:0-1085 GCF_002776525.5 Piliocolobus tephrosceles | reverse complement strand
GATCCTCAAAAGTGAGAAAAATGAAGCCCAGAAGAGAAGGCCTTCCAGGAAAATTCCAGAGCCGGAGGTGGACCCAGTACATTGTTTTTGTTTTTGTTTTGAGAGGAAGTCTCACTCTATGGCCCAGGCTGGAGTGCAGTGGAGCCATTTCACTCACTGCAACCTCTGCCTCCTGGGTTCAAGCTATTGTCCTGCCTCAGCCTCCTGAGTAGCTGCGATTACAGGCGCCCACCACCACGCCCAACTAATTTTCGTATTTTTAGTAGAGATAGGGTTTCACCATGTTGGCCCGGTTGGTCTCAAACTCCTGACCTCAAGTGATCCGTCTGCCTAGACCTCCCAAAGTCCTGGGATTACCAGGTCGGCCGCGCCCGGCGGACCTGGTAAGTATTCATCAAGTACTCTGAACTATGCAACAAACCCTGGGAAGTAATAGAAAAAAAATAAATAAATAATCTAAAAACCCTCTGGAGAGTCAAAGAATTGCAGATTTAAAATAGCATGAATACTTGGATTCATGGTATTGAGAAAGGACCTCGCATTTACCCGCATGTACAAACTGCCTGCCCACCTCTATCAGAGCATTTTTCAAGCTGTGCTACAGTTAACTATGTACTGCCCAAAGCCAATCTGTCCCTGCAGATCATAAGCTCTTAAAGACCAGGACTTCAGGAGAACAAGCAAAACTTCGGAGAGAAGAGAGCCACCGAAACAGAGTTCATAGCAATGGGTCGGCAGGAGCTGATGACTGGAGGTGCGCTGATGACTGGAGGTGCGCGGTAGCCTTGGGGTCTGGAACAGGGGAGGTCAGAAAAGGCAAAAGGGCCTGCATCACATGCTACAGGGCTAGGAGCCACAGCTGCGGTGATTAGTTCGGTTTTGTCTCCTATGCCTGTTACTTACACACCATCTCCTGTTCAGAAAGAACTTCAGGTTGAGTATTTGGACTCCTTGAGCCTTCTGCTGTTTGTCTCTGGGACTTTTAACACTCTTAAAAGGATAAAACTGTGCAGTTCGATTTTGCTTCCTGGGACATTACAGATTTTTCAAAAGTCTGATGAAAGCATTCACTAAGGAATGCTTCC
>NW_022306729.1:0-1517 GCF_002776525.5 Piliocolobus tephrosceles | reverse complement strand
TACTGTGTGCTTGCCTTCTTAGTAATGGCATATAGAAATTGTTTAAGCAGGAATAATTCTCGAGATAATTTTGCATGTTTCCTTTTTTCTCTTTAAGGTGTGTATTGGGTAGAAGAGCATTATGTATGGAACTTCTCATGAAACAGGTGATTTTCTTATGATACTCAATTTTCACCCTCAATAGTGTTTTGATTATGTAAGCTAGATTTAAGCTAGATTCTCTTAAAGAAATTTTAGTGTGTGTGTGTGTGTGTGTGTGTTTTTCATAGCCCCTACTTTCAAGAATGAAAGAGGTCAACCAGTAAAAGGAGATTGTACTTGGTGCTGAATCTATGCTAGGATCGGCATTAAGAGTGACCTTTATTTAAGGTTCTAATTTGCTCATGGTTGGGCACTTAGAACGTCAGTTTGTTGGTTTTTGTGAGATTCTGGAAATGGTCCAATTTTACTTTTTCCCCTTGTCTCCAGACGTTTTAACACTGATCTGCTGCTGTTGAGGTATATGCCATCTTGTTAGGCCTTCTCAAGTGGGAATCAGGAATGCTACTGTGTTCCAGAGATGTTTTGTTCTTCCTGTAGGGCTGAAGCAGTGCCTACTCAATAGAACCGGTTAGCGTGCAAAGAAATGCCACCTGACTCAAAGGCAAAGCCAGAGTGCAGCTTGGAGCAAAGAAGGTACTTTTATTAAGAATTTTATATAAACCATAAGATATATTTTATATTACTTTGTGCACCTTCTTCTTAATTCTTTTTGAGAGAATTCATTTCATTTTCATTTGGTTTGTTTTCTTCTTGTTACAAAGATGATCTATAGAAAATATAGAAGTATAAAAAAATTAAAGATACTGATAATCGCTTAATGATTTAGTATCTGCTTGTTTAGTCTTTGTTATATTTACTGTAGACAAACATATCTCCAGTTGTAAATTTATTATTGGTATGTATACCCTAGTAAGTTAAAAGTTATATGTACTTTGAAGTTTTGCAAAGTTGAGTTCATATTATAGAATTAATTCCTGATGAACTTTTACGTGCTAGGCACCAGTCTTTTTTTTTACTTATTTATTTATTTATTTTTACATTTTTCCCCCCTCTGTGCCTATGCTTACCAAGTCTTTTTAATTTTTACTTTTTTTTACTCTTTCAATCCTCTTAAGAACTTAAAAAGAGGTTATTACTAATATCTGCATCTTGTGGATGAAGTAACTCAAGGTCAATAACTTATCCAAGGTCACAGGTGGCAGAGCAAGGATTAAAACCAGACAGTCTGGCTACCCAAGGCCCAACCAAGAGGAGCTGAGAGCAAGCCACGGGGCAGAAGGATGTTGTTCAGGCTGGTTTTCTGTTCAGTTAACATGAAACACGGGCTGTAACCTTAATTCCAGGACATTACCGAGAAAGCCTTCCAAAGCCACAGGTTTTTTACCATGAGCATGACTTTTAGCAAGAGTTTGTGGTTTAAAGGCCACATGGTGCTCTAACAAGCTTCCGTTCACGCTTATGGAGGGACTGGTAGT